>NW_006922553.1:178326-183773 GCF_000298275.1 Orycteropus afer afer
TCGATGGCATTGAATTTGGTTGTTGTTTTTTTTTGTTTGTTTGTTTGTTTTTGTGTTTTTTGGTATTATATAAAATAGGAAACCAAAGTTCAGATAGTTAAAGTTATGGTCCTCAGTCACAGTAAGGAAGTGGTAGAGCTAGTCACACTACTCTTTCATACTGGAGTCAATTGCTGAAAAATAAAAAATGATCGCTGTACTAGAGACTACATTTCCCAGCATCTCTTGTATTCTTGCTGAAGCCATGTGACTAATCCTCACTAATAGAATATGAGTGGAAATGACCTGTGTCCCTTCTATGTCAAAGTGTTTAAGAAGTGATGTGCCTTCTCTATTCTCTCTTATTCATCTGCTGACTGTAAGCAAAGATCTCCAAGGCCCTAGTCTATGGATGAAAAAAAGCTTGGGCTCCGCCATTCCCAGGTTGAAACCATCCTTAAGCATTCGTATTAAATCATTGCACAAGAGAGAAATACACTTTTCAATAACTTAGTCTTAAAAGTGGCATCTTTACTCTTTAATACTTCAAAGAGGTTCCTTGCAGGAGATATCCCCAGTGCAATATGACATCTGATTTCTTCCTTGCTGCTTCCATGGGCATTGATTGTGGATCCAACTAAAAGGAAATTCCTGACAACTTCAATCTTTTCTGCATTTATCATAATGTGGCTCACTGGTCCAATTGGGAGAATTTTTATTTTCTTTATATTGAGATCTAATCCATACTTAATGCTCTAGTATTTGATCTTCATCAGTGAGTGCTTCAAGTTCTCTTTGCTTTCAGAAAGCAAGGTTGTGTCATCTGCATTTCACAGGTTGTTAATAATCTACCCCAATTCAGATACTGCAATCTTCTTCATATAGTCCAGCTTCTCTGATTATTTGCTCAGTAGGGAGATTTAATAAGTATGGTGAAAGGATATAGCCCTGGCATAAATCTTTCCTGATCTCAAACATCCAGTATCCCTTTGTTCTGTTGAACCAACTGCCTCTTGATGTATGCACACATTCCTCAGGAACACAATTATGTGTTCTGGGATTCCCATTCTCTGCACTGCTATCCATAATTTGTCTTGATCCACACAGTCAAATGCTTTTGCATAGTCAACAAAACACAGGTAAACGTCTTTTCAGTATTTTCTGCTTTCAGTCAAGATCCATCTGGTATCAGCAATAATATCCCTCATTCCATACTCCCTTCTGAATCTGGCTTGAACTTCTGGCAGTTCCCTGTCTATGTGTGTCTGTATTAGTGCAGCCAATTTTGAATTATTTTCAGTAAAATTTTACTTGCATGTGATATTAATTATATTGTTCAATAATTTCCACATTCTGTGGGATCACCTTTCTTTGGAATGGGTACAAATATGGATCTCTTCCAGTCAGTTGGCAGGGTAGCTGTCTTCCAAATTTCTTGGCATAGATGAGTAAGTCCCTCCAGTGCTGCATCCATTTGTTGAAACATCTCAATTGGTGTCAACTGGTGTTCTATCAATTCCCTGCAGCCTTTTTTCTTCCTTCTCTTCTTGTTCTTGTTCTTCTCTCTCTCTCTCTCTCTCTCTCTCTCTCTCTCTCTCTCCAGTACCTTCAGTGCAACTTGGAGTTCTTCCTTCAATACCATTGGTTCTTGATTATATGCTACCTCCTGAAATAGATAAACATTGACCAATTTTTTTTCGTACAATGATTCTGTGTATTTCTTACATCTTTTGATGCTTTCCGTGCCATTTAATAATTTTCCCATAGAATCCTTCAATATTGCAACTAGAGTCTTGAATTTTTTCTTCAGTCCTTTTTCCTTGAAAAATGTCAAGTATGTTTTTCTCTTTCTGTTTCCTAACTCCAGGTCTTTGCACATTTCATTATAATACTTTACTTTGTCTTTTCAAGGCACTCTTTGAAATCTTCTGTTCAGCTATCTTACTTCATTTCTTCCATTCACTTTAGCTACTTTACATTCAAAGCAAGTTTCAGAGTCTCTTCTGATATCCATTTTTTTCTTTCTTTCCTTTCCTCTCTTTTAATGACCTTTTGCTTTCTTCATGTATCGTATTCTTGATATCATCTCACAACCATCTGGTCTTCAGTCTTTAGTCTTCAATGCATCAAATCTTTTCGTGAGATGGTCTCTAAATTCAGGTAGGATATAATGTAGTTTGTACTTTGGCTTTCGTGGATCTGTTTTAATTTTCCTCAGCTTCAACTTGAACTTGCATATGAGCAGTTGATGGTCTATTCCACAGTCGACTCTTGGCCATATTCTGACTAATGATATTGAGCTTCTCCATCATCTGTTCCTATAGATGTAGTCTATTTGATCCATGCATCTTCCATCTGGCAAGGTCCACATGTATAGTAATTTTTTTACGTCGTTGAAAAAAAGGTATTTGCAATGAATAAGTCATTAATCTTGCCACATCCTATCATGTGATCTCTAGGGACATTTCTATCACTAAGTTCATCTTTTCCAAATACCAATCCTTCTTCAAAGATGTGGTGAAACCCACATGAAACTATTCACTACAGTTAGTAAATACAAATATGCCTGTGCTTACCTTGTTTATTGGGTAATCTGTCCCTATCTAGTACTTAAATCAGTACTTGTTGGTAAACCAAGATAGAGGTCAGAAGATGTGAATTCCTGCCATTTTCCTTCCCTCTGTTTTAGTTATCCAGTGTTGCTATAACAGAAATACCATAAGTGGGTGACTTTAATGAACAGAAATTAATTTTCTCACAATTTAGAAGGCTAAAAGTCCAAATTTAGGGCACTGGCTCTAGGGGAAGTTGTTCTCTTTCTGTCCACTCTGGGGAAAAGTCCTTGTCCCTTTTCATTTTCAATTCTTAGGTGCCTTAATGAACATGTGACATGTATCTTTCCCTCCATTTTGCTGGTTTGTTTAATCTGCTCTTTTATATCTCAAAAGAGATTCATTTAAGACACACACTACATTAATACTGTCTCACTGATATAACAAAGAAAATTCATTCCCATATGGGATTAAAAACACAGATGTAGAGCTTAGGATTTACAACATATATTTTTTTGAGGATACAATTCAATGTTTAACAGCACTTTATTCAATTTTACCTTTTTTTTCCCCAAATTTGGCTTTCCCTTGACAAATATATCTCTCCACTGTTTACTCTTGACTCCAATTCCTGCTTTCTCAAGGGCCATCAAATTAAGCTGGCACTCTCTTATAACTCCACTTTTTATCTTTCTTATTTTGTCTGTAGTTAATCTTATAATTATATTCAAAATACTATGATCACTAAAACCAACCAACAATGTCTTCTTCAAATTATTGCCAGTACACACTGTATTCATTTCATTATTTCCTCCATTTATTAAGTCGTGTCTTTATGGTTTCTTCCCTCAAAATCTAATTCATTTCCTCTTTCACAATTCAAAATATCCTCTATTAATCACTTGAATTGACAAAGTACATCATTTTCTCTAATAGTATCTATAATTACTATATGTTGATGTAAAATTTTAAAATATTATGGTGCATAAATTTGTATGACACTGTTGACAGATGGACTAGAGATGCCGATTTTTATCAGAGATAACATATTTTTATTTCTCTCTGCATGGCTGAGAAACATGCACCCATGTTGATTGATACTTGAAATAACTTTGCCATCAGTGCAGTTATTTCAAAGAGCTGTGTACCTTTTTTCATAGCATTTAACTTTATTTAAAATGCTGTGAAATAAAATGAAATTGTTATATTCCAAGGCAAGTAGTATTATCTGGCACACTGGTAAAAAGGTACTAACCTTAGATCATGGAAATAGCTCACAAAAAATTTTAGTGACAGAATAAAGCATCCTTGCTGTTGCAGCATAAAAGGCCTGCAGAAAAGGAACTCAGTCTTCTTTATTCAAGTTGGACTTTTATTCAAGACTGGTTAAATCTCTTCATATGATATGTGAGACTTTCACTCACTGCCGTTGAATCAGATCCAACTCATACCGACCCCTCCTTGGATTTCCGAGGAGGTATCTCTACGGAAGTAGATTGCCCAACCTTCCTTCTGAGGAGTGGCTGGTGGGCTTGAACTGCCAGCCTTCTGGTTAGCAGTCAAGTGCCTTAGGCACTATGCCACCAGAGCTCCTATATGAG
Organism: Orycteropus afer afer; assembly: GCF_000298275.1. Taxonomy (NCBI): domain Eukaryota; kingdom Metazoa; phylum Chordata; class Mammalia; order Tubulidentata; family Orycteropodidae; genus Orycteropus; species Orycteropus afer. The sequence goes on from NW_006922553.1 coordinate 182,459, forward strand.
ACTTTAGTACATAAAATATAGAATACAGTTGTGAAGATAGTAAAAATAATCATATCAAAACAAATTCAGACTATTAGAGAATTTACAGAAGACTTTGGATCATGTCTGTAATGTAGAATAAATACCATTAATTCTCTTTAAACATTTCAACAATTTAAAGAATATACTTTATGCCTTTTATTTCAAGTAAATGATTTCTCTTGAAAAGTATCGTATTAAATTAGGACTTGTTGGTAAAGCAAGAAAGGGCCCTGAGTGGTGTAGATAGTTATACTCATCTAACCAACCCAGCAGCACCTGGGAAGAAAGCCCTGGCAATCTGCTTCCATTAAGATTACAGTGAAGAAAACACTCTGGAGCATACTTCTACTCTGTAACACATGAGGTCGCCATAAGTTGGAATCAACTCAATAGGAACACATCTAGTTTTTACTGGTCTGGTAAGCAAGGACATTTTCTCAATCATGTTCTAAAAAAAAAAAAAAAAAAAAATGTGTTTCATTAGAAAAGCTGTTGGGATTAGGAAAGATAAGTTGCAACCATCCAAAAAGCAAAAGCTACCATGTTGAGCCTCATTAGAGAGAATTTGAACAAAAATCAGAGAGCTTGAGCCCATTATTTAATATTACATCCCAGAAAAAGAAGTGTAACAAAGATTAAAATGACTTGTTGAAAGCAATAAATAAATTAGTAGCTGAGTTAGGACCAAGGCTAACCAGGCACATATCTGCATTGCCTATGTGTATCCCACTAAAATAACAGTGGAATAAATAAGAAATAGAGTGTTGGATAGCTCAGGTTTCCACATGTATTGTTATTGTTGTTGTTGTTATGTGTCATCGAGTCGGCCCTGACTCATAGAGACCCCTCCTTGGGTTTCCGAGGCAGTATCACTACGGAAGTCGATTGCCCAACCTTCCTTCTGAAGAGTGGCTGGTGGGTTTGAGCCGCCAGCCTTGGTTAGCAGTCAAGTGCCTTAGCCACTATGCTACCAGAGCTTACCTCACATTATTCTAAAAGGTAAAGAGTATCTCCAGAAATAATTTACAAAGAGCAGTCCTTGTTACTGACATATCCGTATTGCATATTTTGCCATTCAAATAAAAATTGCATTGTGTAACCATGAGAACCATTCAATCGGTAATATCCTGAAGTCTTCAGTCTTAGATAAAATTTAAACATCAATAAATTGTCACAAACTGCTGTTTTATGTTATAATCTCAATTTGCATATGTTGTTGTTGTTGTTGTTATGTGCCGTCAAGTTGGACCTGACTCATAGGGACCCCTCCTTGGGTTCCCGAGGTGGTATCACT
>NW_006922553.1:184078-195438 GCF_000298275.1 Orycteropus afer afer
TTGACTGATCTTAGGGGTGCATCTCCCTAGCGTAGGTGGGTGCATCACCCTGGGGGATAGGTGTTCTGCAAGTAGCTTTTTCTATGGTTGGGCTGAGAGCCAATTCATGGAAGTGAGTCCATTTCTAGGCTTGAAGGGTAACCCAAGGCCATGGTTTCAGGGGTTCCACCAGTCTCTATCTGACCAGTAATTCTGGTCATTTTTGTGTTTTTTAATTTTGTTCCACATTTTTCCTCCCACTCTATCCAGGATCTCCAATTTTGATCCCTTTCTGAGTGGTTGGCATTGGTAGTCAGACACCATCTAGTTCTTGGTCTTGGGATCATGAAGGCTGAGGTCCTCATGGTCCATTTTATCCTCGGACTACTTGTTTCCAGGTACCTTTGATTTTCTTTACTCTTCTTTGCTTCAGATGAGAGGAGACCAATAGTTGCTTCTTAGATGGCCACTTGAAACCTTTTAAGACACCAGTCACTATTCACCAAAGTAAATTGTTGAACAAGATTTTTATGTACTGTGCTGAGCCAATTAAGCATGATGTCCCCCAAGACTATGGTCCCAATTCTGCAAGCCCAATGATTCTCTCTCTCAAGGTGTTTGGTTGTCTCCAAACTTTGTCTTCTGTTGCTTCTGTAATGTACGGGAGATTGAAATCAGAGATTTTTAGAAAGTCTTTTCCCCAGAATATTCTATTTTAGCCTACATTAATGAATTAGTACATCAAACCACTCCTGTAAAAAGTCTCTTGTGCAGTCTTTGACCCAAAATACAAAGTTGAAACAGAAAATATGAACGAAGAGTCTGACATCTGCATAGTTAAGTAATCTTCAAAACTATTGAGTACATACACACACACACATGCATATAGCCATAACAAATTTTTAGACTATCTTAGGTATACAATGTCTTAGTCAGCTCCTATCCAGGAATAAAATTCTATTTTTTGGATTTAAATATTTGTGTTTGTTCAACAAATTAAAAAAAAAAAGAGATAGAAAATACACTAAATCTAAGTTTCTACTAGCCTTACATATAGATACTCAGATTGATCATTGTTAAAATTGTGCAGATTGGGTAAGAATACTTTTCTGTGTACATAGCTAAGTTTTTGTATAAATGAGTCCAAAGTTCTATCCTAGAGAAGGGAACAGATAGGCAACTACCTATTGTATTGTAATGATATTATGATATCATTACAGAATGTAAAATAATAATAATAATAATAAGCATGCTAGAAATGAACTGATTTGAAGAATGTCAAAATACCCATATATGCACAAATAGTTTCCTTCTAGCACAAAAATTTCCATATTTATTTATTTGAGTTAATAACATAGACAAAAATATAACCACCACTTTCACATGATTGGGAGCTCTGGTGGTGTAGTGCCTAAGGCATTTGACTGCTAACCAGAAGGCTGGTGGTTCAAACCCACCAGCCAGTTCCTGAAGGAAGATTGGGCAATCTACTTCCGAGTGATACTGCCTGGGAAACCCAAGGAGGGGTTGCTATGAGTCGGATCCTACTCAATGGCAGTGAGTTTGTTTTTTTTTTTTTTGGTTTTCACATGACTATTTTGTGTAATATACTGTTATGGATTGAATCATGTCCCCCAAAAGCATGTGTTGTAAATCCTGGCCCCTATACTTGTGGTTATAATCCCATCTGTGAATGGGTTTTCTTTGTTATGTTTATGAGACAATATTAGTGTAGGATGTATCTTGATTCTATCTCTTTTGAGATTAAAAAAAAAGCAGTAGATTAAGCAAGGACAAGAAGAAGCAAAGATGGGGGAAGATAGATGCCACACTATATGAAGATCACCAACGAGCCATGGAACAGAAGCTGAAGGGACAAGGACCTTCTCCTCAAGCCCACACTGACAGAAAGCCTTCCCTTTGACCTAGTGCCCTGATTTCAGACTTATAGCGTCCTAAACAGTAAGAAAATAAATTTCTGCTTGCCAAAATCACCCATTTGTGGTATTTCTGTTATAGCAGCACTAGATCATTAACACACATATCCAAGAATCTTAAGGAGCTCTGGTGGTGCAGTCCCCAAGGCATTTGACTGCTAACCAGAAGATTGGTGCTTCAAACCCACCAGCCACTCTGCAGAAGGAAGATAGGGCAATCTACTTCTGTAAAGCTTTAATGCCTTGGAAACCCATTGGGGGTTGCTATGAGGTGGAATTGACTAGATAACAGTGAGCTTTTACCCAAGAACCTTGAGGAATGTTGTTGTTGTTAGGTGTCAATGAGTCAGTGCCAACTCAGCAACACCACGTACAACAGAAGGAAACACTGCCTGGTCCTGCACCATCCTCACAATCCTTGCTATGCTTGAGCCCATCGTTGCAGCCAAGTGCGAATCCATCTCATTGAGGGTCTTCCCCTTTTTCATTGACCTTCTACTTAATCAAGTATGATATCTTTCTCCAGGGTCCCTTATGACAACATGACCAAGGTAAGAGAGACAAAGTCGGGCCATTCTCCCTTCTAAGGAATACTCTAGCTGTACCTCTTCCTACAAGGATTTGTTCATTCTTCCCTGGGAAGTCCATGGTACTTTCAGTATTCTTTGCCAGAACCACAATTCAAATACATCAATTCTTCTTTGTTCTTCCTTATTCATTGCTCAGCTTTCACATGCATATGAGACTATTGAAGATACCGTGGCTTAGGTCAGGAACACCTTAGTCTTCAAAGTGACATCTTTGCTTTTTAACACTTTAAAGAAGTCTTTTGCAGAAGATTTGACCAGTGCAATAAAGTTCTGATTTCTTGACTGATGCTTTCATAGGTGTTGATTATGGATCCAAGTGCTTTGAAATCCCTGACAAATTCAATCTTTTCTCCATTTATGGTGATGTTGCTTACTGGTCCAGTTGTGAGGAATTTTGTTTATCCTCGGAAGGAAAATTGGACGATCTACTCCCATAGTGATACCGCTTTGGAAACCCAAGGAAGGGTCGCTATGAGTTGGATCCAACTCAATGGCAGTGAGTTTGGCTTATGGTTATGTTGAGGAGTAATCAATACTTAATTCTGTAGTCTTTGATCTTCATCAGTAAGTGCTTCAAGTCTTCTTCACTTTCACCAAGCAAGGATGTGTCACCTGCATATCACAGGTTGTGAATGAATCTTCCTCCAGTCCTGAGGCCACGTTCTTCTTCATACAGGCCAACTTCTAGGATTGTTTGCTCTGTGTACAAATTGAGTAAGTGTGGTGAAAGGATACAATGCTGACACACACCTTTCCTGATTTTAAACCAGTGAGTGGCTCCTTGTTCTGTCTGAACCAGTCCATTTCAGCTCACTAATGCCAGCACTCATCTGTTAGTGTGTCATAATGTGGTGGCTTGCATGTTGCTGTGAGGCTGGAGGCTCTGTCACTGGTATTTCAAATAGCAGCAGGGTCACCCATGGTGGACAAGTTTCTGCAGGACTTCCAGACTAAGACAGACTGGAAAGAAGGACAGAGCCATCCACTTATGAAAAAATTGGCCACTGAAAGCCCTATGAGTAGCAGTGAAACACTGTCTGATATATTACTGGAAAATTTTATGAATAACAGTGAAACTTCATTTGATATAGTGCCAGAAGATAAGCCCCTCAGGTTGGAAAGCACTGAAAATATGACTGGGGATATGAGCTGCCTCCTCAAAGTAGAGTCAACATAATGATTCAGTGGATGAAGAAAAGCTTTTGGGACCTTCATTTGCTGATGGGGCATGACTCAAATGGTAAGAAACAGCTATAAACATCTATTGATGATTGGAACGTAGACTGTGCAGAGTATGAATCTAGGGAAAATGAAAGTTGTCAAAAATGAAATGGAACGCATAAAGATCAATATCCTAGGCATTAGCTTTTATTTAAAAAGAAAATCATTTTTGTCTCTGTTATAAATATTCTGACACATACAAAGCAGCAATGTCTGAAAGCCAAATAGTCCACATATCACAAAATAATTTTGAGACTTTGAATCTGGGTCTAGATTTGCTATAGGTTTTAGATCTGCACTGAATTTTTAAGAATTTCAGTTTCCACATAATTTACCACCTTGATAGGAACCTAATTTAACAACAAGGGATATCTTGTATCACACAGAAACATTCTGACATAAAAATAAAACACTAGCATTTACCATTCCTCCTCCAGGAACAAATTCACCCAAAACCTACTACATTCTTTTCAGTCCTTTGAAAAGAAATATGGTCAGTGCTATGCTAGTGCTTTGTGTAAATTTAAAAATGCCTCAACCTTGATACACTCGATCGCATCTATTGGAAATTTGTTTCAACCAAATGATTATTTTAGAACAAAATACATTTGTGCCATTTACCAGCATGTTCTTATAATGAGTATTCAAATCAATGACATGCATTATATGATAACTTCTCTTCCTTTATATATAACACTATTAAGTACTACACAATGGCGCTGAGTGCACACCTTTCCAACAGTCATTCTCTGAATGTAGGTAAAGTAAGCTTTCATACAAAATGCAATAATTCAGTTCTGAGAATTTTTTCCCTGGAATTTTAGCTCCTACATTAACAATAACTATATTCTAACATGTAGCGTAGTGCCTAAGGCATTTGAATGCTAACCAGCAGCCTGGCAGTTCAAGCCCACCAGCCACTCCTCGGAAGGAAGACAGGGCAATCTACTTCCATAGTGATACCACCTCGGAAACCCAAGGAGGGGTCACTATGGGTCAGGTCCGACTGGAGGGCCCATGACAACAACAACAGTAATCTGGGAGTGTTGGTAGTAAGGGATCCTGGATTTAAGAAGCATTCTTCATCACCTCCAGTGGAAACATTATTTGCTCACTCGAGTCCTACTGAGAATGTACATCTTCTTCTGATTGGTGGTAACTTCTCCCCAGAGGGAGATATTTGATTTACCTTGCTTTTCCCATTCACTAGGGCTCCCCTGGGTGCATTGACTAGTTCAAAGGGTACCATAAATGGGTTAAGTTGCAGAAACAGAGGCTGACTAACTCCCTTCTCTAGTGTGTCATTATCTGTCTCTTCCCTTTTTGATCTATCTTTTATCTATCCTCAGATGTAAGGTTGGGCAATCTACTGTCATAGTGATACTGCCTCAGAAACCCAAGGAGGGGTTGCTGTGAGTTGGTTCCAACTCCACGGCAGTGAGTTTGGTTTGGGTTTTTTATTTACCCCTCAGTGTTCAGGAGTAACAACTTTAAGAAACCAATGGAGAGTTGTTTCCTTTTTCAGCCCACATGAACTAAGTGTTGTTTAGAAATCTGAGCGTTGTTTTGGGATTTCCTCTGCTCTTCTAGCCCCAGTTGAAATAGCTGATTAATGCGGAGCCCCAGGTTGCAGTCACATTGGCAGAGTTTGCAGTCTGTATAGTGCCAAGTTTTCTGCTGTAGCTCTAAAGTCTATCATCCAACTCTATTTCTCTTTCTGAGTGAGTATAATTAGGTACTATTGAGAGAAAGGACTAATATCCTTGTTGTTGAGCTGGTTTTATGATCTACACTGACATTTTAAAAAAATTGCTTTTGAGTCAATTTAGACTCACAGTGACACCACATGTTGCAGAGTAGAGCTGTACTTCATAGCGTTTCAGAACTCTCATAAAGTGAAGTGACCTTTCAGAAGCATATTGTCAGGCATTTTTCTGAGATGCTTGGGGGGGGTGTGTTCAAACCACCAAACTTTTAGTTAGTAGTTGAGCACTTAACCATTTGCTTAGTCTACAAATTCTATCTAGTCTAATACTTTTACTAACATAGGTGCGATACCATTAACGTATGCCTGAAAAAAAATAATTCATGCATGTGGTTCTGACCTTATAGGTCATAAGGCAGAAAATTCAGTTTGTGAATAAGGTATCACCACTATCAAATAGCCGTATTTCGATAAAAGTGATAGTTTTTCCTCATCCTTCTTTGTCTCAATCTAGTATAGCCCCTGATGGTGTAGTGCTAACTAGAAGGCTGGCGGTTCAAACCCACCAGCCACTCCACAGAAGGAAGACTGGGCAATGCACTTCCATAGAGATACTACCTCGGAAACACAAGGACCTACTGGATGGCAGTGAGTTTGGTTTTTGATTTAGTATAGCCCCTAAGGCTTCAAATCCAAAATCAGCAATTAAAAAGAGATTTAGCAAGATAAGGAAATGCTAAACCAAGAGTACAATTTGAATACTCTTTCAGGGTTGTAGCTAACCTATCACATACCTCTCACCATTGGTTCCTAAAGAGATTGAGGAGTCAAAAGAGGTCTGCCTCCCTCTAGATCTGATGCCTTCTGTTTCTTTTTAATCTTTTTGCCTCTGTGCATACTCACTAGAGTACTGGACACAACCACACTGCCGTTGAGTCGGATCATCCTCCTTCCTCCCTGTTTCCATTCCTCTTTCTTGCCTATTCCTTCCTGCATTCTGAACTTTGTCTGGAGAAAATCCTGCCCTTTTGATCTCGAATGATTAATTGTTTCAAGGTGTGCATACCTCCTAGTGTTATTGTTCACTTTATAGACCTTTCTATTGTTTGGCTGAAAGCTGAGCCACAGGGGTGAGGTCAGACCCAGGACCATAGTCTCAGGGGTTTCACCAATCTCTATTTGACAAGTGAACCTTATCTTTTTTTTTATGATTTTGAGTTTTGTTCCACATTTTTCTCCTCTTCTGTCCAGATTCTCTTTCAGAGTGGTCAGTAGTGGTAGCCAAGCATCATCTAGTTCTTCTGGTCTCAGGATGATGGAGGCCAAGGTTCCTGTGGTCCATTACTCCCTTGGACTATTTCCATGTGTCTCTGATTTTCTTCACTCTTCTTTGCTCTTGATGGGGAGACATCAATAGTTGCACCTTAGATGGCCACTCACAAGCTGTTGATACCCCAGTCACTGTTTACCAAAGTAGGAGGCAGAACAGTTTTTGTGGACTATATTGTGCCAACTGACCTTGATGTCCCTTGAGACTATAGTCCTGAGCTCTCAAGTCCAGTAACTCATTCCCTTAAGGTGTTTAGATATGGCAGAGCAGTTTTCAAAACTTCACCCCTTGTATGTGCCATCATTTTAATGAATATATTTGCAGTATATATAAGTGCATATGTAGAAATATCTTCTCTCGAATCTACATATATTCATGGGTGTAGTCCAATTTGCACCTGTTCAGCTTGCGTATCTATCTAGGTATCCACTCATTGATTATTGTTATTACTGTTATTGCAGGATTGTGTAAGTAACAGTATTTACCTCTTGTGCTCCTCCAAGTGTCTTCCTTTGCTTTGGTCATTTTGTGCTGTCCTTCACCTTATTGTATATTGCTTTCCTCTTTACCCAAGTTAATATATGTCTACCCTCAAGTTAGTGATTTACTTTACCTTCTCTCCCACCCCTGGAAATCATCAAATAATTTTTATTTCTATGTGAAAACCTTTTCTTGATTTTTTGTAATAGTGGTGTCATACAATAGTTGTCCTTTAGTGATTGATTCATTTCACTTAGCATAATCTCATTCAGGTTTAGCACAGAAAAATATATGGAAAAAAGAAATAAGTAGCACCACAGACACACACAACACAAAACCCAGCAAAATTACAGCAATAAATTCACACCTATAGATAATTACACTGAATGCAAACAGATTAAACACATGAACTGAGAGAGAGAGAGTAGCAACAAATGGATAGGAAAACATGACCCATCAATATGACACACTTTAGACACAAAGACAAAGTAGGCTAAAAGTTAAAGGATGGAAAAAATATATCAAGGAAATGGCAATCAAAGTAGACCAGGAGTGACAATATTAATTTCTAATAAAATAGACTTTAAGGCAAAAACCTCCAAGAGAGGCAGGGAAGGATCAAAGCGTCAATAGAACAAAAGGACCTAACCATAAAAAATATCTATGCACCCAATGAAACAGCCCCAAAATACATAAATCAAATTTAAATAGAATTGAAAAGAGAAACAGATAACTCTACAATAATAGATATTTTAATACACCATTTTCTGTGAAGGACAGAACAGAAACTCAGCAAAACACTGAACTAAACAACATAATCAACCAACTTGACCTCATACACATATACAGAACACTCCATCCAACAATAGCACAATATATATTCTTTTCCAACTCACACAGAACAGTCCCCAGAATAGACCTCATAGCAAACCTCTCTCTCTCTCTTTCTCTTTCCCTCTCTCTCTCTCTCTATATATATATATACATATATATACATATATATATAGTTTTTAAACAAAGTTACAATAGTAGCTACATGATCCCTAGGAATAGATTTAATTCTCTAAAATTTTCACGTCTAACTGGCCAGGTGAAAATATGAGTGTTTGATATATTCCTTATTATAACAATGTATGTCCTTCATATGAGTTTATCAGAATTGGCTCTTGCCAAGGGACAACTTTATTTCTACTTCTCAGTCTCCTGAGGATTCTCTACTAATCCTTCTACAAGGTTTTACAAAATGGAATTATGTTACCTAAATAAATAAGGACAGATGATATCTGATCTCGTCTTCTTTGTTTGCCATTAAGTTTTATGAATAAGTTCTTGTGGTAGTTAAGGTTATATGTCATCTTGGCCTGACCTGGTTTTGAGTGGTTGGGCAGCTGATGGTAGTTATTCCTCATGATGAGACTGGCAATCAGCTCCATGGCACAAGCAGCTGAGTAGCCGTTTTAGGCATGTGGTCTGCTTCCCGTATATAAGGGGAAGCTTTAGGAATGGTCTACAGCTTTTTGTCATGCTTGGACCCTGCATGTAGCCAAGTCTTCATTCAGCAGCCTGCCGCCACACTCTGCCAATCTTGGCACCTTCAATGGACTTGAATCACTGGCCTGCCATGTGATTTGATAATATTGGGACTGTGCCTTTTTTACTTGTTGACCTTGGTTTTGTCAGCCTGAGCAGCCAGCAGCTGCCTGAGTGAAGAAATGCCTCTAGCTTCAGTGGGCCAGGAGCCAGAGGCAGAGCTGAAGCCCAAAGTCAATGGGCTTTCACCCAGTCCCTACAGTCTGGCAATTGGAACTCAGACTTCTAGCCTCCAAAACTGTAACAGAATAAACTCATGTTTGTAGAGTCATCCCATTTGTGGTATTTTTCTGTGAGAGTGGCATGAGGTAAACAAAACAGTTCTCCAAAATTTCAACACTAGAGGACATGAATTCTACATTGTCATAGTGGAACAAGCATAGCTGGTTCTTGAAAAAGCACTTGAAACTGCACAATCATTCCAAGCCTTCTGAAGAAACCTCAAGGATTTTAAAACTCTATTTTATATGGCTCACCAAGAGAGCATTCTACACCTCATTCAAAGAAAAATAAAATGAAGTCAACAATTTGAGCTTCCTCCTCAAGCTCTTCTCTTATTTCTCAGATATTGAAAACATCCTAAAATAAATCCTCATAAAGTTTTTAATAAAAGAAATATGGAATGGTGCCCTTTGTTCTTTTCTGCCTCTAATTTGATAGGTTACAGAAATGTGAATTTTGAATGATAGTAATAGCAAAAACTATTCAGCTATTGTCTCTCTGCATTTTCACTATTCTGAGCTCCGGTAGCATAGTGCCTAAGGCATTTGACTGCTAACCATAAGGCTGGGGGTTCAAACCCACCAGCCACTGCTCAGAAGGAAAGCTGGGCAATCTACTTCCATAGAAATATCGCCTCAGAAACGCAAGGAGGGGTCGCTATGAGTCGGATCTGACTCAACAGCAGTGAGTTTGGTTTTGATTTGGTATTAAACAATACTTTAAGGACCCTGATCAAATAAACTACTTATATTTAAATTTCCTGGATCCAGGATAAACCAATAGATACAGTTCCCCTCTTTCACGACAATATCTTTCCCTCAGGAAACTTCAGGTGATTTAAAACTAGGTTATACCTGACATAAAAATAACTTCACAGTCATAATGAGTTGTGTTCCACTATCCAGCACCACCACTCCTAGATCTTTTCTATGTGTTTCCAGGTAATGTCAGGCATTACCTGGGCATTGAGTCAAGTAAAGTGGATTGATTCCAGCTTCCCTAACAAGGGCCAGTGATAACACTACCTTGAGGCGTATCATCATTTCCCTTGATGTCCTTTATTTGTTTAAGGTTTATGATCAAAACAACTTTGTGTTCTTCTGCCAAATGTTATTTCCCTTCATTTTATCGTGTTTTCCCATTATAAAAGCAATATGCTTTCAAATATAAAAGTGGTAATGTCAATTGCTGTATTCCAGCAGGCATTTGGCTAAGTGATACATATATAGAGAGGTGTAAGGAATAAAATATATATATCTTTCATAGTTGATGAAACAAACTTCAAGATTATGTGAAGAATGCATTCCTTAGATAAAGCACTAAATTTTTGTCTTTATAAGCATGGAATCTGGACTCAATTCTGTATATTAAACTGCTTATTATTTGAGCATTGTTATAGACTGTATTGTGTCCCCTAAAAATATGTGTTTGAATCCTAAATCCTATACATGTGATTGTAATTCCATCTGGGAATAAAGATTTCTTTTTTAAGTCAGTGAAGCCATATCAGGGTAGCATGTGTTTTAAGTCAATTGTTTTTGAGATATAAAAGGAACAGATTCAACAGAGAAGCAAGCAAGCAGGAATGCGGAAAAGATAGATGTCATTTAGTGACCTCCAAGGAACACTGAGAAGAAAGACTTTTTTTCCCAAAGTTGGCAGAGAGCAACTTCTCCTAGAGCCAGCACTCTGAATTTGAACTTCTAGCTTCCCAAACTATGAGAAAATAAATTTCTGTTCATTAAAGCCACCCATTTGTGGTATTTCTGTTACAGCAGGACTAGAGAACTAAGGCAAACACTATAGTCAAGTCCCCCTCCACACCTCCTCCATATCTTCATGATTGTAAAACACAGCTTTCATTTCAATAAAAGTTACTATTCCACGTTATCATGGCCCCTCTGTACATATATAAACATATGTACACAATATATGCATTTATGGTTGAAGATATATATATGCCTGACACCACAATAATTGCATGAAGGTAAAAGTATAGTGTAATTCAAAATGGTTTGTGAGATAGCATGATGTGGTAGTTAAGGTTGTATGTCAACTTGGCTGGGTCTCGTTTTGAGTGGTTGGGTAGTTGGCTGTAGTTATTCCCCATGGTGAGAATGGTAATTAACTCCATGGTGGAATCTACTGGAGCAGCTGAGTAGCTGTTTTAGGGATGTAGCTGCTTCCAGTGTATAGGAAACAACTTTGAGGAAGGTCTCCAGCTTTTTGGTATGCTTGAACCCTGCATGTAGCCAAGTCATTGTTCAGCAGTATGCCATGCTCTGCTGATCTTGGGACTTTTTCTG
>NW_006922553.1:195983-199024 GCF_000298275.1 Orycteropus afer afer
AACCTTCCTTCCGAGGAGTGGCTGGTGGGTTTGAACCGCCAGCCTTCTGGTTAGCAGTCAAGTGCTTTAGCCACTATGCTACCAGAGCTCCCAACTCATGCTTTATAAGTTTATAAACAAAAATTCAGCATTTTTATTAAATATTGTTTAGTTAATCTAACTTGACTACATGGCTTCTTCAACTTTTGACATATTGACCAAAGTTTTTCATTGTTTATTGAATAAAAATTTGTGTGAAGTCTATGCAAGGCACTTCTGGAAAATACAAAAATAGACAAGATGTATATCCTGCTCATTAGTAGTTTATAATGCATTCATATAGAATTAAAACAAAATGGAAGATATGGCTTTAATTCAGATAGAGATTGATAACCAAATGATAACTCTCATAAAAGAAGGCATAAATGAATTATTGTAAGTGGGAAGAGAAAGAAACTAGATCATTTCTGGCTGTAGTAATCAGAGAAGGATTACATCATCTAAGAAATAATGTACTTTACTATGCCCCTATGCACATTAAATATGTCTGTACAAATTATTTTGAAACATCTTGCTAATATCTATGCAAAACATTTAAATATATTATTAAATAATCCAAAATATTAATCAACATGTTTCTCAGTTCAATTGGAGATTTTCTTTTTGTAAAAGCATTCAGACAATTCTTCATGACAGTTTGCATTGTTTATATGTAGAAACAAAACAGTTTCTATCTTTAAAAAATAAAACAAAATGATAGTTGCCCTTCAATTGACTCTGACTAATGGTGACCCCTTGCAATGCAGAGTGGAACTGTGTTCCAAAGAGTTTGCAGAAACAAAGATCTCTAGCCCTTGCTTCTGAGGTGCCTTTGAATGGACTCAAACTATTAACCCTTCAGTTAGTAGGTGAGTGCTTAACCATTTGTACTACTCAGTTTCTATTTACTTCACTCTTACTTTTCTTCAAGTGTATATGGATACTTCAGCTCACATACCAGTCTTAGACATTTTCTTGGAAGCAAAGATATGAATCCTGAGTCACTTGTATTTTTACTTCATAAACATTCAGTGATTTCTTAGATGTGTCAGACACATTGCCAGGTAACAAAGATAGAGTAGTGAACAATAGAAAAAAATCTCTGATTTTATAGAGCTTCCATTGTAGTGGGAGAAACTGATAATACATAAATAGATAAACACACATACATAAATAAATATATGTACTCATATTTTGTTGGATGATGTTAAGAGCCATGAAGAAAAAGACAGTAGAGAATATGACACAGAGCACCATTTTATGAAGAGTGGTCAAGGAACACTTCTATGAGGAGGTGACAGAATATTCCAAGAAGAAGAGGTCACAGGTACAGAAATTCTCAAGTGGAGATGTTCTTAGACAGTTTGAGAAGTAATAAGGAAGTTCGAAATCCTGGGGTAGACCATGCAGTTAGAAAGAGGTAGGAGATATCATCAAAAAGTAGGAGATTTGGGACATTGTAGGATTTGAGTATCACTTGGAATGGAATGGCAAGCCATTGCAGGGTCTTACAGGAGGAGTCTTAATGATCTGATTTAAAATTCTAAATGACCACTCTGCCTGGTGTTGATCATAGAATGTGGATGAATAAAAAGGAAAGCAAAGAATCTCACATCATACATAAAATTAATTCAAGATGGATCATGGCCCTATGTATGAGCTAAATCAACGAAACTTTCAGAAGAAGTATAGGAGATGTTTGAGATCTTGTAAGCAAAAATAAGTCACAGAAAATATGGTCCAAGAAAGTAAAAGTTGATAAGTTGTACCTCATGAAAATTCAAAGCTTTTGCACTTCAATTGACACCATTAAGGAAAAAAAAAAAAAAAACTGGGGAAAAAATTTGCAAACACATATCTGATAAATGACTTAGGTCTGGAATTTATAAGGAACTCTAGCAACTTAATAGGATCTCTGGTAGCATAGTGCCTAAGGCATTTGACTGCTAACCAGAAGGGTGGTGGTTCATACCCACCAGCCACTCCCTGGAAGAAAGATTGGACAATCTACTTCCATAGTAATATCACATCGGAAACCCAAGGAGGGGTTGCTGTGAGTCGGATCTGACTTGAGGCAGTGAGTTTTTTTTTTTTTTTTCTTTTAGTAGTAACTTAAGAAGAAGAAGACAAATAACCCAATCAAAAAAATGGAAGGGAGGGACAAATATTTCACCAAAGAAGATACATGAATGGCTAATGAGCACATGAAAAGATGCTCAACGTCATTAGTCCTTAGAGAAATGCAAATTAAAACCAAAATGTGATACCATTTTAGTCCAACTGGAATGACTAACATAAATAAGAAAGGAGATGGAAAAATGGAAACCCTCATCCATTGCTGGTGCTATAGTACTATATGACCCAACAACAATTCAACTCCTAGCTATTTATCCAAGAAAAAATGAAAATATATGTATACACAAAGATTGCTCACCAATGTTCATTGAAATATTATTTATTATAGTAAAAAACAAACAAACAACAGAAAAAAAAAAACTTGAAACTACCTGAATGATCTTCAACTTGTAAATGAAAAGACAAAATGTGGTCTATCCACACAATGGAATATTGTTCAGAAATGGAAAAGAATAAACTGTTAACACATACTGTATCAGACATGCACCTCAAAAAAATTGGCTAGGTGAAAAGAAATCAAGCACAAGAAACTATGTATTGCATGACTCCATTTATGTGAAATATCCAGAAAAGACAAATGCAGAGAGACAGAAAGTAGATTAGTGGTTGCCAGAGTTGGGGGTGGGAATGGATAATATCTATAAATGAGCATGAGAAACTTTATTGGGGGATGAAACAGTTCTAAAATTGATTTATGGTGATATTCGCACCCCTCAGTAAAGTTACAAAAATCACTGAATTGTATACTTGAGATTTTATTAATTTTATGATATGTTGTTGTTGTTAGTTGTTAAGTGTCGTGGAGTCGTTTCTGACTCATAGCGACCCCATGCACAGCAGAACGAAACACTGCCCTATCCCGCGCCAGCCCCACAATCCCTGCTATA
>NW_006922553.1:199224-213638 GCF_000298275.1 Orycteropus afer afer
AGCATTCTTCGCCAGCACCACAACTCAAAAGCATGAACTCTTCTTCAGTCTTTCTTATTCATTGTCCAGCTCTCACATGCATATGAGGCGATTGGAAATACCATGGCTTGTGTCAGGCACACCTTAGTCCTCAAGGAGATATCCTTGCTCCTCAGCACTTTTTTTTTAATAAGTATTAAAAAAAAAAAAAAAAACTCATTGCCATCGAGTCGATTCCACTCATAGCAAATCCTACTTGGGTTTCCAAGGTGGTATCTCTACTTAAGTAGATTGCCCAGCCTTCCTTCCGAGGAGTGGCTGGTGGGTTTGAACCACCAGTCTTCTGGTTAGCAGTCAAATGCCTTAGGCACTACGCTATTAAAATAGAAACAGAGAGACTAACTAAGAGGTTCTAGTTGTGGAGTCCCTGGGTGATGCAAATGGTTAACATGTTTGGCTGCTAACCAAAAGGTTGGAGGTTCAAGTTCACCATGAGGTGATTTACTTTTGTAAGGTTACAGACACTGAAAAACATATGGATCACAATTCTACTCTAATATACATGGGGTCTCGTGAGTCAAAAATTGACTCAACTGCAACTGGTTTTTAGTCGAGTCCAAGGAGAAGATGATAGTGACTTTGTGCAATGAGGCAATAATATGTAGTTAAATCCTGGGTATATTTCAAAGTTAGAGTTGACTGGATTTAGTCCAGGATTAGATGTAAAATGTGAGCAAGAGTAGCTTAAAAAAATCACTTCAAGGCTTTTGCCCTAAAACAAGTGGTAAAATGGAAGTGTTACATATTCATATGAAAAATAACACGGACTAAGGGATTTGCTTAGTGGTAAACCAAAAGTTTGGTTTTAGACATGTTAAGTTTGAGATGCTTATTAAATAATCAAAAAACCTGAGAGACTGAAATAGAGCAACCAATTTTGATAGGAAGAAATCTAAGAGTTTGGAACCCCTGAGGTGGATTTAAGAGTATGTTAAGAAAGTAGGAATAGCATGTGTTATGATTTGTTTGAGGAAGATGAGAACTGAGAAATAATCTCTGGGTTGGCAACATAATGGAAGTCAATAACTTTCAAGAATTGTGTTGATATGGAACAAAATTTAAAAAACAAAACAAAACAAAAAGACAAGGAGTACTGGTCAGTTAGAGACTGGTGAAACCCCCAAGACTATAGCCCCTAGTCACTCTTTGGCCTAAAACTGGACTCATTCTCATGGCTAACTTTCAGTCAAGCAATAGATTGGTCCAGAGCTGAACAACTACACCAGGAAGGTGTATTCCTTAGAATAATCAGCCATGGGGGAACAGAAGGGCATTTGCACAGGGAGAAAGCTGGGGAGGTAGAAATGCATAAGCAGAAAGAACACAGGGAAAGGGTGATCACAGGGAGGAAGTGGGAGGAGAGCTTTAACATTGTGGGGATTTTAATCAGTGTCACAAAACAAAATGTGTATGAACTGTTGAATGTAAAATGAATCTGCTGTATAAAATTTCACCCAAATCACAATAAAAAAGTTTAAAAAAAAATAAGCATTTTGGTGGAATGTTGAGAATGAAAGCCTTACAGAATAGGTTGTAGCAAAAATGAGAGGAAAAGAATTGAATCACAAAGTATAGACAAGTCCATGCACAGAGATAAGGAGAATGGTGACACAATATGAGGCATGTAACTATTGTCAATGAACTGCACATATAAAATTATTGAATGGGTATATGATCTGCTGTGCATATTTTTATCAGATTTTTTTAAGTTAAAAAGTATAGGTGGCTATTTCAAGGAGATTTACTCTAAAAATGAAAAAAGAAATGACAGTTATTGGAACTAAGGATGAAGACAACACAGTCACTTAAAAGATAGAATATTTGAATGGAAGAATTTGTTGTTCAGGAAAAAAAGGATAACTGCAATAGTAAAGTTTTTTTATATATATAAAGGCATGGGATCCAGTGCACAGGTTGTGGAGTTGGCCTTAGAAACAATTTTAGGTAGTTTATCAATCAAAACAAATGGGAGGTTCAGCAATTTATATAGATACGCAAATTCACTGTTAGGTTTGAAGGTAGAATAAGAGAATTCTCTTTACTTTGCTTCTATTTTCTCAGTGCAATAAGAAACAAGATATCAGCAGATACTGAAAGGGGTGTGCAGGTGGGGAAGAAGTGTTGGTTTGAGAATAGAGAAAGCATGAAATAATCATTAGAAAGAAGGGCAGTGTTATTTACATATTTAAAAAAGAACAGTTGAATTACGAAGCAGCACTAATGGCACACTTGAGATTGGTGGTATCATGATTATAAAATGATAGTTTATGGCATATTCACAGGGGGCCCCAGTAGTACAAATAGTTAGATGCTTGGCTGCTAACCCAAAGGCTGGTGTTTCGAACCCACCCAGAGGTTCCATAGGAGAAAGACCTAACAATCTGCTCCCTTTAAAGATTACAGCCTGGAAAACCCTATGGGGAAGTTTTCCTCTGTCGCATGTGGTGGCTATGAGTCAGAACTCACTGGAGAGCATCCTACAACATGGCATATTCCACTGGTTAACTATGAGCACTGAGTAGTTAGGGAATTGGATTTAGCCAGATTTCAGATTTTCAGATGATTCTGATGGCCAGGCAAGAAAGGAAATGGGTGAAAGACAGTTAAAAGGGGATACATGGATTATGAGTGCCAATGGGAGCAAAGAACTGTTGCAGTGAAGGTACTAGAGAGAATGAGCTGGAAAGGGAGGAGGTGGCACTTTAATGGAATATTTGAAACTGAAATTATGGACATGTATTTACTAGAAATGTTAATGTCTAGTATGTCCAGAATGTCAGTGGCTTGTGTGGAGTGGAGGACAAGGTAATTAACATCAGTAAGATCAAAAAACGAGAATCATTACGCATTATGTCAGGAATAATATGTGAGAAAGAGTCAACCAGGAACAAATAGCTTCAAGGAATGAGGAGAAGACACAGATTTCTGTAGAAGTTTGCAACAAAAAGTAAAGGAGGATGGTGAAACCTAGGAACAAAAGCTACAGTGTGGATATATTTTCTTAGGGAAAGGGAGAGACAAAATTTAGAAAAAATGGTGAAGAAGAAGAGACACTCTTTCAACCTTCAAAACTGTATGAGAAATAAACCAAGGCGAAAAAAAAAACCCTCAAGCCCACTGCTTTGGACTTGATTGTGACTCACAGCGCTCCTAGAGGACAGAGTGGAACTGCAACAGAGGGTCTCCAAGGCTGTCAATCTTCACAGAAGCAAAGTCCAAACCACACCCACTGCTTTGGACTTGATTCCTACTCATAATGACCCTATAGGACAGAGTAGAACTGCACATAGGGCTTCCAAGCCTGTAAATCTTTACAGAAGCAGACTGGCACACCTTTCTCCTGCAGAGTAGCTGGTGAGTTCAAACAGTGACATTTTGGTTATTAGCCAAGTGCTTTAACCACTGCACCACTAGGGCTCCAATACAGGAGGAAAAATACCACCTATTGAAAATGCTACAGAAGAAGTAGTGGATGTACAGGACAGCCAAGTTTCATTTAGATTCAAAAGATAAGAAAATAAAAAGAGCAGTATTTCTCAAACTTTAATGTATATACAAATCACCCAGAGATCTTGTTTGAATACAGACCCTGATTTAGCACGTCTGAGGTTTGACCTGTTATTCTGTTTTGCTAACATATTTCAAGCTAATACCAATGCCTTGAGTAGTAGGGATATAGGGAATACAGGGAATTCCAGAAGAAAGGGTGGAATGTTTTGGTGAATTAAACAGTGGTGGAGGTTTTAGTCAGATGTGGGGATGAAGATGTGAGTATAGATGATGAGTGATAAACTGCAGCCCCAGGCATCTTCACAACTGGACCAATAAGCAACATCATGATAAAAGTAGAAAAGACTGAAGTTGTAAAGGATTTCATTTTACATGGATCCACAATCAAAGCCTATGGAAGGAGCAGTCAAGAAATCAAATGACCTATTGCATTGGACAAATCTGCTACAAAAGACTTCTTTAAAGTGTTAAAGACCAAAGATGTCACTTCAAAGACTAAGGTGTGCCTGACCCAGGCCATGGTCTTTTCAATAGCCTCCTGTGTATGTGAAAGCTAAACGATGAATAAAGAAGATCGAAAAAGACTTGATGCATTTGAATTGTGGTGTTGGCGAAGAATACTGAATATAGTCCATGAACAGAAGAATGAACAAATCTGTCTTGGAAAAAGTACAGCCAGACTGCTTCTTAGAAGCAGGAATGGCCAAACTTTGTCTGTCATACTTTGGTCATGTTATCAGGAGGGATCAGTATTTGGAGAAAAAGATATCATGGTTGGTGAAATAAACTGTCAGCAAAAAAAGGGAAGATCCTCAATGAGACAGATTGACATAACGGCTGCAACAATGGTCCCAAACATAACAAAGATTGTGAGGATGCAGGACTGGGCAGTGTTTCATTCTGTTGTACACAGGGTCTCTAAGAGTTGAAACGGACTCAATGGCATTTACCAACAACAACAGGCATCTTTGTCAATCGAGATAAAAGGAACCCATGTATGATTGCACTGAAACTAATTGTCTCTTTGCAGGTTATAGTGGTTAGGCTATAAAAGTGGGTAAGAAAGAGTGTGAGGAAAAGATTCTTGCCAGGTGTTCCAGAGCTCTGTTGGTTTCTAGTTCAGACTCTAATGGGTAGTGTCAAGGGCAGAGTGAGAGATGGTACTGAAAGTTCCTGGAACTCCATTTTGGTAGTAAAGTTGTGTGTCAACTTGACTGGGCCTGGTTTTGAGTGGCTGAGCAGCTGGATGTAGTTATTCCCCATGATGAGACTGGTAATCAACTCAAGAGTGGAATCTGCAGTGAGCAGCTGTGTAGCTGCCTTTGGGATGTGGTCTGCTTCCAGTATATAAGGAGAAGCATTGAGACAACTCTCTGGGCTTTTTAGCATGCTTGGACCCTGTGGGTAGCCAGGTCTTCATTCAGCAGCCTGCCATGTTTCCTGCCAATCTTGGGACTATCTCTGGACTTGAATTAGTGGCCTGCCATGTTGCTTGGAAATCTTGTGACTGTGCCATTTTATTTGTCGACCTGTGTTTGTCAGCCTCAGGAGTCAGCAGCTGCCTGAGTTAAAAGAAGCCTCCAGCTTCAGCGGGCCAGGAGCTGGCACTTTAAATTTGGACTTCTAGCCTCCAAAACTGCAAGAGAATAAGTTCCTGTTTGTCAAATCCACCCATTTGTGGTATTTCTGTTAGAGCAGCAGAGGAGAACCAAAACATCCATGAAGATCACATGTCTGCTAGTAATGATGTACTGACTTATTCTTATATAATCTCCCAGTATGACTCCTAGAGATAAAAATCTAAATTAATACAGGAATAAGGAATAGGGAGGTTTACTTTGTTCTGAATTGACTTCCTATTCCTCTGTTTTTCACAACCTTCCACCCCTGACACTAAAAACGCAGTACTGTCCACACATTATTTCTATTATTGTGAACCAAACAAACAAACAAAAAAAACCCAAACTCACTGACTTCAAGTCAGATCCTACTCGTAGTGACCCCTCCTTGAGTTTCTGAGGCAGTATCTCTCTGGAAGTAGATTTCCCAGTCTTCCTTCCAAGAAGTGGCTGTTGGGTTTGAACCTCCACCTCTGATAAGCCATCAAATGCCTTAGGCATTAGCATTTACCTTACCTTAAAATTACCTAGAACTGGACATTATTAAAATGAGCCTGAAAATAAGGAATTTTGTTATTTTATCTATCCGTATGAAAGCTAAGTCTTAATTTTCAAAATCTACATAGAGTTAGAATCCATAAACTGATGATATAGCCATATACATTTTTGGAAACTATAAAAGTTCCATTTAGGGTATAATGCAAAGAGAAACTATTTAAAGTAATCATATAAATATATTTTAGAGATATTCGAGAACAAAATTATGGAGCATCAGCATCCCACTATAGGCTAGTCTTTTGCACTAGTATATATAATCAATCATTCTGAAATATTTAAATGATCTCAATTTACTCCAATGCAAAAACTAGTTATTCAAAGCTAAATATGAGTGTGAGAACATATTCTGAATCTCTCAGCACATATATTTACCATTAATATGTTTTTTAAAAATAATAAAACATATGTATTTAATCCTAGGCAATCAAAACATGTATTTTACCAAATAGAAAGTTTTGGGAGAGTGTTATGGATTGAACTGTGTCCCAAAAAATTAGGTGTAAATCCTAACCTCTATGCCTATAATTTGGGAATGGGTTTTGTCATGTTAATAAAGCAGGATTCATGTAAGATGTGTCTTGAGTCAATCTTTTTTGAGATATGAAAGAGATTAAACAAGCAAGCAAGAGAAGGGAGATGGGGTACGATAGATGCCAAGACACATGGAGATCTCCAAGGAACCAGGAAGCAGAAGCTGAAGAGACAAGGACCTTCCAGAGTCAACACAGAGAGAAAGCATTCACTTAGAGCCAGGGCTCTGAATTGAGACTTCTAGCTTTCTAGGTTGTGAAAAAATACATTTCTATTTGTTGAAGCCATCCATTTGTGATATTTTTATTTTAGTAGCACTACACAACTAAGAGGAGCTCTGGTAGCGTAGTGCCTAAGGCACTTGACTGCTAACCAGAAGGCTGGCGGTTCAAACCCACTAGCCACTCCTCGGAAGGAAGGTTGGGCAATCTACTTCCATAGTGATACTGCCTCGGAAACCCAAGGAGGGGTCGCTATGAGTCGGGTCTGACTCGATGGCGCATAACAACACAACAACATCTCCAGCTAGCTGAGTCTTCTCAGTGAGGGAGCCATTCCAGGCCCTACCAGGTGTCATCTAAGACCAGAAGTTTTAGTTTTGTCAATTAGCACAGCTACCAGAAACCTCCGTTCAACCAAATATAAAAAAGTAAGTATAGTATTAGGATTATTACATTTTGTTACTTTTTGCTACTAATTATCATTAAATCAAAACTAATTGGATGAAGAACTATAAATTCCAAAGTAAATTATAATTGTTGTTGTTGGTTGTCCTTGAGTCAATTCCAACTCCTGCAGGGTAGAACTGTGCTCCATAGGGATTTCAAGGCTGTGACCTTTCAAAAGCAGATCACCAGGTCTGTCTTCCAAAGAGCATTATTTTCGATGGGAATATTTTTGTGAATAAATGTTTGGAGAACCACTGAAATGAACAACAAAGGCAATGGAGTCAAAAAATTAATAGTGAAGCAAATAAAGTCCTTCCAAAATGAATTTCTCACACCTTCACAAAATAATGTTGGTGCTATTTCTCCTTTTCAAGCACTCCATTACGTAGTTGCTCTATCCTGAATCTACAACAGTGTCTTCTGATCACACACAAAACTCAGGCAGGCTGATATGTATCATGGATGGTTCTGTGAGTAACTCTCTAAGTGGTATCAGCAATTCATATGGACCTTGGAATAGCGTGATGGCCTAAGTATCCGCCTGCCATCACGGAATCCATAGTTACTGCAGAGCAGCTCTGTTGAGAAGACTCTGTGTGGAGAACTGATGGTAGTCCGTTTCCTCAGCAGCTGCCGTGCAGTTAGGGAACATAAGCTGAGTGGGCAGAAGAACCCTCTTAAGGAGTTACTGAAGCACAACATTCAGATTAGGTGGCAAAGCTGTGGACTCCTGGGAGCAAGAGTAGCAGAGCCGATAGCTCTTTTCTATACTAGCTGTCAGGCAGACAGTGAGCAGAAGCAGCAGGGTGACAAACCGCCACTTCAATGACTAGCAGAAGGCTACATATAATTAAGGACTTCGAAATATAAAAATCACTCTACTGAAACACGCAGCTCTAGAGTCAGGAGAGTTCCTTCCAACAGACCCAGATCAAGGCATCTGGCAATCTTTTTATTCAAATGACAGATACTTTCTATTAGAAAATGTGATATCAAGATTTAACCCAGAAAACTCTAAAGAATTTTGCAATCTCTACATATGAGGAAAGCTCATTTAAATAGTCACTTTTTCCTACTCAGAAAATATATTCTATATGGCGCAAAAGATGTTTTTCTCAAAAGGGAAGGTATAATTAATAAAGTTAGACAAAAAGTCAGAATCTTCCCACTGCCCTTTACTATCTCTGTAAACTTAAATAACTTTCTTAACCTCTCTATGGGCCTTTATTCCTCCCTCTTTAAAATGAGGACAATAAAATTGTTTTCATGTTTTATATATTATTTTGAATATTGCCAATATTTTAATTATATCTTGTGGGATGTTATTGTTGTTTGGTGACACTGAGTCAGTTCTAACACAGAGAGACCCCATATAAAATCAAACCAAGCACTGCCTGATCCACTACCAGCCTCACAATGCTTCTATGTTTGAGCCCATTGTTGCAGCCACCGCGCCAAGCCATCTCATTAAGCGTCTTCCTCTTTTTCACTGACCCTTCACTTTACCAAGCATGATGTCCTTCTCAGGGACTGGTCCCTCTTGATAACATGTCTAAAGTTTGTGAGACAAATTCTCACCATCCTTGATCCTAAGGAGCATTCTGTCTGGACTACTTCCACGATGAATTTGTTTGTTCTTCTGGCAGTCCAGGGTATGTTCAATATTCTTTGCCAACTCTACAATTCAAGTGCATCAATTTTTCTTGGGTCTTACTTATTCTTCGCCCAGCTTTCACATCCATATGAGGCAACTGAAAATATCATGGATTGGATCAGGCACACCTTAGTGTTCAAAGTGACGTCTTTGCTCTTTAACACTTAAAAGAGGATTTGCCCTGTGCAAAAATTTCTTGACTGCTGCTTCCATGGGTGTTGATTTTGGATCCAAGTAAAGTGAAATACCTGACAACTTCAATCTTTTCTCCATTTATCATGATATTGCTTATTGATCCAGTTGTGAAGATATATATATCTTTTTAATGTTGAGGTGTAATCCATAATGAATGTTGTAGTTTTTTATTTCATCAGTAAGTGCTTCAAGTCATTTTCATTTTCAGCAATCAAGGTTGTGTCATCTGCATATCTCAGATTTTTAATACATCTTCTTCTAATTCTGATGCCATGTTCTTCTTTATATAGTCCAGCTTCTCGGATTATTTGCTCAGCCTATAGACTGATAGAATATGGTGAAAGGATACAACCCTGACACACACCTTTCCTGACTTTAAACCAAGTGATGTCCCCTTGTTATGTTCTAGTGACTGCCTTTTCATCTACATAAGGGTTCTGCATGAGTACAAATAAGTGTTCTGGAATTTCCATTCTTTTCAGTGTTATCTATAATTTGTTATGATCCACGTAGCACTAAATACATGGATGTTGTAAGAGTTAATATTCATTAGAAAAAGAAGTATTCTTCACATTTGTAAAGTATTTTCTCTATTACGAGATGTTTTTATATTCTTGATAACTAGACAGAATAAACTTTCTTATTCCCATTTCACATATGGAGACTCTAGGGTTCAGCACCAGTGACTTGCAGAAGCTTCTAAATGGTAGTCAGTGCACTAAAAATCATGTTTCTTGATGTCAATTCCACTGTTCTTTGCTTTGTAAACATTTATGTTGTTGTTGTTGTTATGTGCCGTCGAGTCAAACCCGACTCATAGTGACCCCTCCTTGGGTTTCCGAGGCAGTATCACTACGGAAGTAGGATTGCCCAACCTTCCTTCCGAGGAGTGGCTGGTGGGTTTGAACCGCCAGCCATCTGGTTAGCAGGCAAGTGTCTTAGCCACTATGCTACCAGAGCTCCTTATATACATGCATTAATATAGTTAGAATTTTATTTTAATGATTTGCTTATTTTTAAGTGTATTTTGATAGATGCTGGTGATACAAAAGAGCATGAAGTAATAATATGAGCAATACACTCAAGACCCACCACATGGATTTTGTTTTAAATTATCTCTCTTCTCTCTCCTTTTCTCTCTTCCTGTTCCTCTCCCTACTCCCTCTCAATTTTGGAGGATGGATTATAAAAGACATCAAGCATTACCGTCCATTCTGTTTATATTTTTATATTTGATAATCTCTAATAATCATGAATAGTATTATATTGTACAAATATTCTATAACTTGACTTTTCATTTTTACTGCTGAGTAGCACTCTGTGCTATGAATATAAAGGCTTGGCAATCCACTTCCAAAAAAAAAAAAAACAGGTACTAAAAAATTCTAGCTCTGGTAGCATAGTGGCTAAGGCACTTGACTGCTAGCCAGAAGGCTGGCGGTTCAAACCCACCAGCCACTCCTCGGAAGGAAGATGGGCCAATCTACTTCCATAGTGATACTGCCTCGGAAACCCAAGGAGGGGTCGCTATGAGTTGGGTCCGACTCAACGGCACATAAGAACAACAACAACAAGAAAATCCTATGGAACACAGTTTTATTCTGACACACATGGGTCGCCATGAGTCAGAGTTGACTCAATGGAAGCTGGTTTGGGTTGGTTTTTATCTTTCTTTTAGGGTGATATCAATGTACCAATTATTTCTTTGAAATTTCTTAAGGCTTTCTGAATCCAGACATATTTGTGTTGTTGTTGTTATGTGCCATCGAGTTGACCTGACTCATAGCTACCCCTCCTTGGGTTTCCAAGGCAGTATCACTATGGAAGTAGATTTAATTGTGTAGTATGTACCTTTTAAGACTGGAATGTTTATCCTATACTTACTTAAAATAGCGTTCTCTTACAAGGTATATATAGAGAATTTAATACCAAAACCAAACTCACTGTCGTGGAGTTGGATCCAACTCATAGCAACCCCTCCTTGGGTTTCCAAGGTGGTATCACTATGGAAGTAGATTGCCCAACCTTTCTTCCAAGGAGTTGCTGGTAATCAAACTTCTTTTTTATTTTTTTACCTTTTTATCGTGGTTTGGGTGAAATTTTTCAGAGTCGATTCATTTTTTAATGCAACTATTCCTACACATTTTGTTTCAAGACACTGATTTCAATCCCCTGCAGGGTAACCGCTCTCCTCCCACCTCTTCCCTATGGTTACCCTTTCCCTGCATCTTTCTTACCTATGCGTTACTGCCTCCCTAGCTTTCTGCCTGTCCAATGCTTCCCTTCTCATCTCCTATGGTTGATTGTTCTAAGGAGTGCATCTCCCCGGTGTAATTGGTCAGCTGATATTATTTGGCTGAGAGTTAAGCCACAGTAGTGAGTTCAATTCCAGGCCCAAAGGATGTCCAGCGGCCATAGTCATAGGAATTTCACCATCTCTATATGACCAGTAATTCTGGTCTGTTTTGTTTTTGATTTTTGTTTCACATTTTTCGGCCACTCTACAAAGGATCTCCAATTTTGATCCCTTTCGGAGCAGTTGGGTAGTTGGCACTGGTAGCTGGCTCGTCTTATTCTATTGATCTCAGGGTCATCTAGGCTGAGGTTCCCATGGTCCATTAGTCCCTTGGGCTAATTGTTTCCATGTGCCTTTGATTTTCTTCACTTTTATTTGCTCTGGAGGAGGAAAGACCCATAGTTGCATCTTAGATGGCTGCTCACAAGCTTTTAAGACCTCGGTTGCCCAAATTTATTTATTCTTCACCCTCTATGATACAACTTATTCAAATCTCTTCTACTTATCATACACCTATAGTTTTCCAGATTTACCATTAAATTTTAGTTTTAAGCAATATAACTTTAATTATAATATTTTTAACTCACAATGTGTTTAGGTTTAACCATTTCCTGTTTCATCATTGATTCTTTCACCCAACTCTTTCCTTGTAGGCTTATTTTTCTTCTTTTTGAAGTATATTCTTCAATGATTATTTCAAATAGAATCTGCAAAAAGTTTACTCTTTTTACCTTTTATTGGTTGCAAATGCTTTTGTTTCCACACTATTTTTTCTCTCCATTTTTCTAAGGTTTCAAATAAATATTGGTTCTGTATATGGCTATTGCTTGTCATAGAGTAGACAAATAAATACATTCTTGCGTTATTTGGGACACAAAATTCAAGTTTTTACCAAAAATAATTATAATAACAAATAAAGCATAAGTACTTTCAAGAGCCTTTTAAAATCCTCTCAGTGAGATAATAGTTTCAAATGTTACTTATTTTTTAAAAAATGATTTAGTGAAACCATTCTAAATTTTTTAAAAAAGTTAATAAAATTGTTTTCTACTTTATTCCATGGTGTCAATGTTCAAAATTTATTATGAAACATAATAATGTATCAGCACAAGCAAAAGGTTTAGAAAATTCTGAGAAAGTTGATGATTTCTTCCAATGTGTATCCCAAAATTTCTTCATTGGCATTAGATTATATTTGCTCCAGATTATTGATATATGTTTTCATTTAAGATTAGTATTTTCACGTGAAAAAATATTAATAACAGTTGTATATTAAGTTTTGCATTCATAGTCATAGAAATGTATATTAAGATCTCAAGGTTTGGTTGCTATATAAGGTATGTCTCCACAGCTATTTGAAGAAATATCTGCAGTACCAATAATATCTTTGTTTTTAAAGATATTCAGTTACTTAAAAATATATATCCTTGTCTTGACTGGATAGCAAACACATATAAAGGATAGTCAAATATGTAGGAATGTGAACTGCAACAGAAATTCTGCAAAACTTCAGTAATGTAGAAGATGCTGCTATTTCTATGAACTAGGCCCTAGTGACAGTCTCACTGGTGAGTTTTATTTCTCTTCTGAAATAGTAGATTTTAGTGTTATCTGGAATGTTTCTGTCTTAATGTTGGAGGACACGTGGGCCACTCTTTCTGTAACTGTCATTGTTGGATATATATGATACACTTTTCACAATTCAATAGAGAGACAGTTAACAAATGACTATATGAGTGGTCCCATTGCGTGGTAGCTTAAATAGAGCAGAAGGAGTTGGGGTGAGATCAGTTAACTTGCCAGTTCTTGTTTTGTTTCCCCCAGTCAATCTATTCCATTACCAGGTATCAGAGGATGTCATGAAGGAAAATCACCAGAAATCCTTGGGGCTGCAATCTTTAAAAAGATGAGATTGCTTTCAGGGTCTATCTATCTAGACCACTTTAAGAACATTCCCCCTCTTCAAGTCACTATATATTTCTTACTTTGATAACTTCCATTTATACAGTTCTCTCTTTTCCAAATTAAGTGCACTTAGATTT
Source organism: Orycteropus afer afer (assembly GCF_000298275.1). Taxonomy (NCBI): domain Eukaryota; kingdom Metazoa; phylum Chordata; class Mammalia; order Tubulidentata; family Orycteropodidae; genus Orycteropus; species Orycteropus afer. The sequence goes on from NW_006922553.1 coordinate 212,337, forward strand.
AATGACAGAGCTTTGTGCTCACCATATGAAACAACTAGAAAGTGTCTTGAAACCTGTCCACTTGTATTTTCTCCTAGAGGATGAACTCTGTGTCAGGATAGCACAATGTAGCTGTCACATTCATTCTTTACATGTTGTCTGTGGCTGCTTTTGTACTATAATGGCAGACTTGCATAGTTGTGACTGAAGTATGGCCCACCAAGCCTAAAATATTTACTATTTATCCCTTTAAAAAAGTTTGTCAACCACTGAACTAATTGGTTCTCTTCAATTGAATATACAGAACATATTTGTGTAATCAATAAGCTGTCAAGTTCCTGCTTCTGTAACTAAGGCCTATTTGTAAATATTTTCAGAGAATATAAAATAATATACTGAAGTCAATACTCTTTTTATTTTTTCCAATAAACATTCTTTGTGCAGTAGCACATGGTTAATGAGAATCTTAAGGAGCTAGTATCATTTCTAAGGGGGTACCTGACTTGACCTTTTCATTCTATAAAGATCCAGTTAGTTTATATACCGGACAGGTTTTGAATATGTAAAGGTGCATATCAGCAGCTCAATGAGCCTAATGAAGGCCTAGTTATTGATTAAGTAAGGGTACACCTGACATTCAAGAATCATCGATCAGTTCAGAAATGGATAGTCCAAATTCCCAGATTAGATTAGGAAGAAAATGTTCAGATGGCACTAATATAGATTTTTTAAAGTTATATATAATTTTCATGATAATGTTAATTTTGCCCAGTCAAAAAAATAGGATATAAAAATTATTTAATTGGATAATGGTTTCTTGAAAGTTTTATAATCTAAAATGTACTTTTATTATGCTGAGAAAAATCAAATGCTTTTGTTTTCTGTATCTGTGATACTTAAATAAGACATCACTGTAATAAAGGACCATGATGATTCCTATAGAAGGTATCGAGGAAATGATCAAACATGTAACATAACAAAGAGATATGAGTGGTATAATGAACTCAAAAAATTCAATGTCATTGCCAAGGTAAATCAGCATGGTTTCTTTGGTCATCAGTTCATGCAGCATAATGATTCAGTTTATTCTGGTCAAGAGTCTTATTTCATTGCGTCTAAATGACCAAAAAAATGGGGGGTAGGGAGTGGTAAGTTAGAGTTAACTAGAGGCATTGATTTGTCACACAGGATAAGGATAAGTGTAAAATATAAGTTGTTGTTGTTGTTGTTTTGTGCCGTCGAGTCGGCCCCGACTCATAGCGACCCCTCCTTGGGTTTCCGAGGCAGTATCACTACGGAAGTAGGATTGCCCAACCTTCCTTC
>NW_006922553.1:214053-216250 GCF_000298275.1 Orycteropus afer afer
GACTGCTAACCAGAAGTCTGGCGGTTCAAATCCACCAGCCACTCCTTGGAAGGAAGATTGGGCAATCTACTACCATAGCGATACTGCCTCAGAAACCCAAGGAGGGGTTGCTAGGAGTAGGATCTGACTTGATGGCATCGAGTTAAGTTTTTGAGTTTATACGCATGTGTAAGCTGGACAATGAATAAAGGAGACCAAATAAGAGTTGATGCTTTTGAGTTGTGGTGTTGGCAGAGAACACTGAAAGTACCATGGACTGCCAGAAGAACTAACAAATCTGTCCTGGAGGAAGTGCAGCCGGAATGCTCCTTGGAAATGAGAATGGCCAGACTTCGTCTCACCTACTTTGGTCATGTTATCAGAAGGAACCATTCCCTGGAGAAAGCTATCATGCTTAATAAAGTGGAAGTCAGTGGAGAAGGGAAGGCCCTTGATGACATGGAGTGATCCAGTGGCTGCAACGATGGGCTCAAGTATATCAAGGATTGTGAGGCTGGTGCAGGAGCAGACAGTGTTTCGTTCTGTTGTACACAGGGTCACTACGAGTTGATAACATCAGCTATTAGGCCCCACTCCAGATCAAATATACTGGAATTGCTAGCGGTGGGGTTCAAGAAAATTAATTTCTTCAAATTCCCCCAGCTGACTACAATGAGTATCCAAGTTGAAACTGCTGACTAGACTAAAAATAGGAAGCAGATTTTCCCTTTAGATAAGGGAAAATTTGGACAGAGATATAAAATTTTAAGAATTTTTCCTGGTAAGACTATTAATAATATTCTATAAAAGAAAGTGATAATTCTTAGTTCCCAGTTGTTTAAGTAAATTTATTTAAACTGAGTAGTCAGTCATTTTTTTTTTCATAGAAGACAAGTAGATACAATGGCCAAGACATGATATACTTTTACTGGGGCTTTGCAAATTGTAAATCTGACATCATTAACTGATAGTTGATTGGCACAGAATATTTGAGTTCTATCCTGTGGAGAATGATAGGCTGGTACATGGTGACCTCCATCCTGAAAACTTTGTTGAAAATAGGATTTAATACAGATAATGTATTTTTTTTTTCTTTTTTGGGTCAAACGAGTATTTGTGGAAAATTAAATTGGAAAATAATGATATTAAAGCCTTGGTTTTTAACAAGATTGATCTGTTTATTGATGTCTCTTTCAAGGAGGTCCATGCAAAATATATTCTAACAGTTTAGTTGAATTTTTCTAGTGTGTCTTAAGTAGCTTAATAGAAAAACTCAGGAAATCTGTTGAGATTATTTAGTTAGCTATGGAAACTGACATCTTTGGAAGACAGAAAGTTAGGAGTCTCCCAAAGTATGGCTTAGTACTCATTTTATTCTTAGCTCTCAGAATGGACTGGGAGTTTTGAAAATTAAATAAGTATGTATATATTTAGGTACATATATATATTTATATGTATAAATAATTGTAATTCTCATGTTTCTTCATATAGATACTAGCTAATTCTAGATGTCAGTGAGCATTCATGTATTTAACTTCCAAAAAGCACAAATGGACATTCTACAAAATAACTGGCTTGTGATACTAAAAATTTCCAGGTCGTGAAAGACAAAGAAAATGGAGAAACTTCCATATTAAAGGAGATTAAGGACAAAAAATAATTAAATGTAATACATGATTATGGATTAGATCCTACAACAGAAAAATTAATATGCTAAAAGAATATTTAAATTTTGAATGTGGATAGTGGGATTAACTAACAATACTATTAAAATGATCAATTTCCTGACATTTCTATTTGCACTATGGGTAAGTATTAGGGTATTCATAGGAAATACATAGGTAGATAGATGATGGATATAGACATTTCGAATAAAAAGTGATAAAACAAATGTGGCAAAATGTTAAAAAACTGATGCTGTGATTGATGGGTATATGGGCATTCTTTGTTCTTTCCTTTGCATCTTTTCTCTGATTTTGAAATCATTTAAAAATAAAAACTTAAAAAACATGGTCATTAAACAATGTATGTGGCAGGCACTATTCTAGGTGGACAAGAAAATAATGTACCTAAAATCATGGGGGGTTGTGTTGGATTGGGTTCTCTAGAGAAACACAAAAACCAGCAAAGTGTATATATATATATATTTATAGAGAGAGAAAGAGAGAGAGAGAGAGATTTATCTTAGGTAAATGGCTCACAAGCGTGTAGAAGCCGA
>NW_006922553.1:222665-226189 GCF_000298275.1 Orycteropus afer afer
TGGGCAGACCGGCCGCTCAGAACTCAGTCATCTGATCCCATCATGGGAACCACCACTCACAACTGGATTCCAGCCATGTTGACACATCTTCAACTATCACAGGGGTGAAAACAGATAAAAAAAAATAGGAGTTAAGTAAATGAACAAGATCATTTTAGACAGTGATACTGTGAAAGAAATATAATGGAGTAACGCAATGATGTAGTGGAGAAAATTGCTCTGAACGTGACTACTTCTAAATGTTGATACAAGAAGTTTCCCCAGAGAAGGTGATATTTAGCTGAATTAATTATTGGGAGATCAGAAAGCATGATGGAAATCCTTGAGGTTGGACAATACCTTGTGCAGTCAAAAAGAAAGAAATACTAGTGGAATTATGGAGTTTAATGAAATACCAGTGAGTTCATAAAAGATTGAGGTTAAAGCTTATGTCATTCTGCTTACCTGAATTATTTCAGGGGTAGGCCATTTTATTCGCTTCAAAAGCCAGGCTAAGACAATTTTAGATTCCTGAGAGCTAGCGGTCAAGGTGTTGCCATGAAGTACATTTCTTAGGTGTACTGACCAGCCAGAACCAGACTTAAATATATATTTAAGAGTAATATGGGTCTTTATTAAACCAAAGGGTATATGTGGTTTGGCTTCCCTCTTCGGGAGAACAGGCTACAACTAAATTGTTTCCTTTTAGTTAAAACTTCCTGTTCCCCATAGAAATTAAGTAAAATAATATGTTGGGCTAGGATTTTAAAAGCCCTAATTAAGTTTTGTAATGCATTTCCTTATAACATATAATTTTGCCCAGAGATTATTTATGGACCAAGGGGAAAAAAAGGACAAAGAATAGTCTGGGTTTTTTTTTTTGTTTGTTTGTTTTTTTTTTAGTTTTTCTCCCCCTTTTTTCTATTCCTTCTCCACTCTAGAAGACAGCAGCAATTAAAAAAAAAAAAAAAAAAGTGAGTTGGGGATAGTAGACATGACTTTCTTCTTCTGCTTCTTGGATCAAAGGATAAATGACAAATTAGAATCTCGTATCATTCCTCAGAAGTGGAAAAGGCAGGGAATTCTCAAGGACTTGTACCATGGATGTGATTTCTAAATCTCCTCTATTTTGAAGTAGTTGTATCAATGTTTTTGACCTTTCATTGGGTGAAGTCTGATGTGTGAAGTGATAACCACTGGCATAGCTACAAGAAAATAGACATCAGGAATTTCTTGCTCTATCCAACTTGTGGTGTAGCTGTCCCACCACCTTCTCCGTATATTAAGATCACTGTTATGAAATATATACATATTTAATTTGGCATTCGTTATTACAGATATTTGCTTTCCTTTACTCTTTAACTCAACCCTGAAACGATTACTAACCTTTCTATGTGCTTACCTTAAGCAATTTACTGCTATAAAGATGAACTTTATAAATAAGGATATGCAAAATCTCTTAACAAATACAAATATATTTGTTACTTATTAGTTACACAAGCAAGATAAATCGCATCTATTGGGGCGACGGTAGAGGGTGATTAGTAGCATCTTTGCAACAAAAGCTGGAGGGGAAAGGACAAAAAGGCAAAGCTGGAACAAGGCCTGAGAGGGTAGGTGCAGTGGGATATCATAGTGAGACTCTGGAAGTGTTGATGAAAGTTATGGGTATAGCTTAGGAAAGAAACAAAAAAAGACATAATGATATTTGGACCTTGACTGCCTCTCCGAACTCTTCACTCACTCTTCCTGCCTCATTCACTCTACTTTAGCCGCCTAGGTCACTGTCTACTCCCTGAACATGCCAAAGACGTCCCCCTGACAGAGCATTTCACTTGCTGTCCTGGGTATGTTTTCCTCCAGAAGTTTACGGAACTACCTCTCTCAATTCAGTCTAGTCTCTAGTTACCTCCTCTGAGCAGCCTCTCATAAACAGTCTATCAAAATTAGTAATGTTGTCCTCTCTCATCTTTGTTGTTGTCAGTTGCTGTTGAATCAGCTCCAATTCATGGTGACCTTATGTGTAACAGAAAGAAATACTGCTCAGTCCTGCACTATCTTCATGGTCTTTGATCTGTTTGAGCCCATTGCTGAGGCTACTGTATCAATCCATCTCACTAAAGGGTTCCCTCTACTTTAGCACACATGATGTTCTTTTTTGGTGATTGGTCTTTCTTGATGATGTGTCCACAATAAGCAACATGAAGTCTCACCATCCTCCCTTTTAAGGAGCATTCTGGTCATAGGTCTTCCAAGGCTGATTTGTCCATTCTCTGGAAGTTTATGATATATTCAGTATTCTATGTCAACAGCACAATTCAAATACATCATTTCTTCTTCTGTCTTCTTTATTCTTTGTCCAGCTTTTGCACACACATGAGGTGACTGAAAAGGCCATGGCTTGGGTCTAGAACACGTTAGTCATCAAAATGACATCTTTGCTTTTGAGAACATTAAAGCATTTTCTTGTACTCTGTCATCTTACTCTGCATTATTTTTTAAGTCAGATCCCTTGTAATTTTATTAATGTTTTACTAATTTTTTTTAGTAGAAGTCTACTGTCTGTGCCCTGTCTTACACTATGGATTCTGGGCAGGTCGCAAATTTGTTGGTTTCAAACAAGTCCACATTCCCCATTCAAAGAACACTATCTGGTGCATTCAACATACTCAACACATTTATGTAGAAATAAACAGGAATGAGTGTCCTTAATAATAAAAGGAGCTTTTAATCAAAATGGTAGTGTTACCATGTGTTCAGCCTCAGGAAAATCAATACAGCAAGTGGGTTCCAGAAAGCTGAAGTAGAAGAATGAATTGAACAGAAAAAGACATGCTTCTCTTAGAAATTAAGGCTCAGTAGCATCTTCCAGGCCTGAGACAGAAGATTCATGTCTTGGTATAACCCAAAAAGACAAACTCACTGCTGCAGAGTCAGACCCAACTCATAGTGACCCTTCCTTGGGTTTCGGAAGTGATATCACTACGGAAGTAGATTGCCCAACTTTCCTTCCCAGGAGTGGCTGGTGGGTTTGAACCACCAGCCTTCTGGTTAGCAGTCAAATACCGTAGGCACTAAGCCACCAGAAGCTCCTTGTCTTGGTATGCGACATTAGTATTCTTAAATGCCTTCATAGTCTAATATAAGTCCATGTGAACTTTGACACTCTGCTCCTCTGTTCTAGATGGCAATGAGTAGCTTTGGAAACAAGATACAATGAATGAAAATAAGAAATTATGAATATATTCTTGAGTCATCCTTGAAGAAGGACTGGTCTACTTTTATCCTTTGGGTGATAAACACGAAAGTTAAGCTGGACAAAACTAATTTTAAAAAAAGAATTGAGAATGATGAAACAATTCTTTTGTTTGGGAACCTACCCTTGGTAATGTGGCTTGCTTCGGTTAGTAAACTATATCAATTGTAGTTGAAAGCAGTTCCTGCTTTATATACCCAACTGGAATTACTTTGGAAACATGTAATCTCTCATATTAGTTGTTCTGTGCCTTTGCTGTTAACGTTTTTTTTTTTTTTTTTTTTGATTT
>NW_006922553.1:229141-234938 GCF_000298275.1 Orycteropus afer afer
GTTGGGCAATCCTACTTCCGTAGTGATACTGCCTCGGAAACCCAAGGAGGGGTCGCTATGAGTCGGGGCCGACTCGATGGCAAACAACAACAACAACAACAGTCTTCTTTTTAGTTAAAGTTAGTTTTGTGGGTGATTTTCTAACATTGCACTGCATACTTGAGAGTTTCAGACTCAGCTTACTCATCTTTGTATTCTGTACAGCATGCATTACACTCTTTTTATATGCTAAGACATCAGCAATAGCTTTTCTGCTACAATTATAATTCATTTACAAACTTTACTTTTATTTTTAATATACTTATTTAAAAATAATTAAATACCAATAATTTAGTTAAATATTATAATTGGATATAATGATACCTAATCAATAATTTAATACAATTATTAGAGTTTATTTAAATTTTTCATATTAGCTACAAGCACAATTCTTTTAAAATACTAGCAACTCATCTGTATAGTTCAACAAGAAAGATAAAATGTATGCAAAATATAACAACTCATTCTCTGTGTCATTTTGGTAAAACCTATGACTATTCATGTAGAAGAAAGCTTTCAAGATGGGTTTGAGACTTTGGTAGGCGTGTGGAGTGCTTAAAATTACCATGGCTTAAGTCAGGCGCACCTTAGACCTCAAAGTAACATCTTTGCTTTTTAACAGTTAAAAAGAGGTTTTGTACAGCAGATGTGCCCAGTGCAATATGAAAGCCAAACAATGAGTAAAGAAAGCCAAAGAAAAATTGATGCATTTGAATTATGGTGTTGGCAAAGAATATTGAATATACCATGTACTGCCAGAGAATGAACAAAGCTGTCTTGGAAGAAGTACAGACAGAATGCTCCTTAGAAGCAAGGATGATGAGACTTTGTCTCACTTAGTTTGAACACATTATCAAGCGGGACTAATCCCTGCAGAAAGACATCATGCTTGGCAAAGCAGAGGGTCAGTGTTAAAGAAGAAAACCCTCAACAAGATGGATTGACACAATGGCTGCAACAATGGGCTCAGGTATAGCAACGATTCTGAGAATTATGCATGACTGGGCAATGTTTAATTCTGTTGTCCATAAGGTTGCTATGAGCTGAAACTGACTCGATGGTACCTGTTTTGGTTCTCTAGTACTGCTATAACAGGCATACCACAAGTGGAGATGGCTGTAATAAACAAGGATTACAGCTTAGGAGGCTACAAGTTTGAGTTCAAAGTGCCAGAGCTCTAGGGGCTGGGTGAAAGCCCCTGAACCTTGGGCTTCAGTTCTGCCTCTTGCTCCCTGCCCACTAAAGTTGGAGGCTTCTCTTAACTTAGACAGTTGCTGGCTGCCAAGGCTGACAAGCTCAAGGTCAACAAGTAAAATGGCACAGTCCCAAAATTATCAAGCAACACAGCAGTCCACTAGTTCAAGTCCAGAAACAGTCCCCAAATCAGCAGAGAACATGGCAGGCTGCTGAATGAAGACTCAGCCAAATGCAGAATTCATATGTGCCAAAAGCTCAGAGACATTTCTCAAAGTTTCTTATACACGGGAAGCAGACCACGTCCCTAAGGCAGCTACTCAGCTGCTCACAGTAGATTTCACCATGGCGTTGATTACCAATCTCATCATGGGAATAACTACATCCAGCTGCCCAGCCACTCAAAACCAGGCCCAGCCAAGTTGACACATAACCTTAAGTACCACAGCACCTAACAACAATATGGAGTGCTTGGATGGTCTTGGCAACAGTTCTACCTTCCAGACCTTTTCTCTGTTGGAGTCATGAGATTTCTGTTCAGACCTGTGACCATTCATACCCTTTGTCACCTACTGAGAATCTGAATCCAAAATCTGGGTGAATTTTAACCTCATTTCTTCTTGACAATTAGAGCTTGGCCAGAAAATAAGATACCTAACTGAGAATGCTGATTCTTCATTTGCTCAGCTGACATTGTCTTACCCAGGTATGATTCATCAAGATCTTTATCTTGACCTAGTTTCTACGTCTGATGTCAAAGGTAATTTTACATGCTCAAACATCTCACAACTTCCGAAGATGTTGAAATGCTCTCTTATTTAGAAATCCAAATGCAAATGCATTCACTTTATCATCATAATTATTCATCTGTAAATAGCAACAGGCCTACCTTTGAAGCAAGTTTATATTTCATATGTAGTTTTTCTTTATCTGGAGGTGCTTGCAATTTTTTTATGTTTATGATGAAATGACTTGGTTTTCCCAGAGTAAATATCTCTTGACCTACCCTCTGCCTTTACCATTCTGTTCTAATAGAATTCTTTAATGGATTTATAGTCTTTTAAAAAAAATTTATAATCTTTGTTTTTGGCTTCAGTTGACATTTTAAGACCTGAAAATCACTGGTCCATTCAAAGAGAAGAAAGGAAGTAATTAAGAGATGATCTCAAATGAATTATTTGGATAATATTTCACTGCACACATACTCAAACCAAACCAAACTCACTGCCATCAAGTTAATTCCAACTCAGAGCGACCCCCACTGGGCTTCCAAGGCTGTAAAGCTTTACGGAAGCAGACTGCCTCATCTTACTTTCATGGAGCAGTTGGTGGGTTTGAACCACTGATCTTTTGGTTGGCAGCCCAATGCCTTAACCACTACTGCACCAGAGCTCCTTGCACAGATACTAGGTGTAAGGAAATGTGCTGAGTCCTAATGCTGTTGTACAGCAATTGCTAAGACTGTAATGAAACTTAACACGATGGTATTTTTGGCTAGGAAAGCATATTTTAAATATGCACAATAAGAAAGTTCATTGTTTTTTTATTTTCATTTGTGTTTTTTGTGAGTAAAGTCATACATTCACATCTTAGGTGGCTAAAAACATAATTTCCAACACATCTCATTGCTTCCCTTTCCATGATGCATACATAATGCTTTGTTTTCTAACTTGAGTTTAAATTTTAAAAAATTCAAGCCAAATTGCATACTTTTACCTGGAGGATATTTTGCATCTCTCACTGCTAGCAACACCAGTGGTTCAACAAACCACAAGCAGGGATTTCTGCTTCTCTTTCCTCTTTCCTTAGACAATATGTGGTAGATGATAGTTGTGTGCTTCTTCTCTGAAATGATATTTGACAGATAACAAAAAATATTAGAGGAAAGGGTGTATGGAATATATACTGGGATGTAACAGAGAAGGCAGGTTGTGAGTGAGCATCAGAAAGCATTATGGACATGTTGCTATACTAACAAGATATTTGCTGCCTGTTTCCTGACATACAGAAAAAGGCTGCAAGATCAGAAGGAGCCAGATGGAGATGGGAACAAGAAAAACAACTGGCCCATCTGCCAAACACACTGACTCGAGTGTGCAGTCCGAGGAGAACTCATTGACTTCCCTTGGATAATCAACCTTATTCCAGAAAATAGTCTGCTCGCTCTGCTTGCTGCATAAGCCCATTAAAATAAGCATTTACTAGGCATGCTATATATTATAAAACACTACGCCATTGTTTTTATCAGCAAGATAGGATATTATTATACTGTTGTTTAGTAATATTTTTCCTGCTTGTTCTTTTACAAATTGAATCTCATTTGCTCTTTTCTGCCCACATACTTATTTACAACCATTTATATTATTTCTTTCTCCAAACTAGTTTTTATAGTACCTTCCAAACTGATATAATCTGCCAATCTAATTCAAGCTCTACTTGCCCTCAATTTATGGTCAGAAATATATTTAATAGTGCCAAAATCATTTTCTGGTACTTCAAAGGACCCACTCTCATCTATCATTCCCCACATTTATGATCTCTGAGTTTGTTTTTAATCCATTTTATTGTGTTCTTATCAAAACAGATTTGACAATTTTTATACCCTTACGTGAACCACTATATCAACCACCTTATTGAAGTTTAGACATTTATTATTCATCATCCTTCCTTCATAGGCTAATTTTATAGTCTGTCAAAAAAACTCTGAACTTGGTCCTGAATGATTTACTGTTAATGATCCCACTGTGTTTACTATGCATGGTTTCATTGTCCTCTAGATGTTTTCAGAATTTCTCTTGCTCAGATTTATTAGTGACTAAGCCATGTTTTGTGCTCGAGGAAAGGCTAAATGGGTCTTTGAGGAACTTTCTATTAACTCTTTCAGGCAAATGAGAGCACTTTGGGAAAAGTAACCATTGTAGATGGACTAGGTTACATATATTTAAAAAAATACATATAAACAAATTCTTGCACGCCTACCCCCATGATCTCATGACATGAATAAGACTACAGCAAAAATAATGACTCAAGTTGTGATTTTTCTTCTCCCCACCCGCATAGGTCCCATTCAAGTAAAATGCTGTTAAACTATTTGAGGGAGTCATTAAAGATTCTCTTACATACACTCACAAATTAAACAATAGTTCAAGGTGACTCTGGTCCTCCCTGGAACATGTTAAGTATTTACCAGAAACTGATTACATGACAAGAGACAGAGTTTTGTTACTGCTTCACCACTGTCCTATTCAGTATCTTCTTCAATGTACTAGAGCACTCACGGTGCTATGCCATACAGAATTAGGAATACCTAGTTTCTTACACTATGTTCCACTTTGTCACCATCCTGGTGGTTCTAGTTTCTTAGGGCTGCTGTAACGGAAATACCATAGATGGGTGGTTTAAAAGGGCCGAAATTTATTTTCTCACAGTTTAAGAGAATAGAAGTTCAAATTCGGGGTGCCAACTCTAGGGGAAGATTCTCTCAATCTCTCTCTCTCTCTCTCTCTCTCTCTCTCAACATGTGGGAAAGGTCCTTGTCTCAGTTTCTGTAGCCAGGTATTCCTCAGTTCCTTGGCAATCTTCCTATGGCATCTATCTTCCCTCTGTTGGTGCTTAATTATTTCTGTGTCTATGCTTATAACTTAGAAGTGATTGAGTTTAAAAGACACCCTACACTGATATGAAGGAGCTCTGGTAGCATAGTGCCTAAGGCACTTGACTGCTAACCAGAAGGCTGGCTGTTCAAACCCACCAGCCACTCCTCAGAAGGAAGATGGGGCAATCTACTTCCCTAGCGATACTGCCTCAGAAACCCAAGGAGGGGTCGCTATGAGTCGGGTCTGACTCGACGGCACATAACAACAACAACAACACTGACATGAACTCACTAGCATAACAAAGAAAACCCTATTCCCGAACAGTGTTATATCCACAGATATAGGGATTAGGATTCCAACACATATTTTGAGGGGACCTAATCGAATCCATAATATTGAGTTAGATACAGTTCCTGATTGCACAGTGTCCTTTATAAAAGTATATCCTTCAGCTTCTGCCTGAAATTCATTTCTCCACAGTGTTCACCAATCAGATTACTCCATGGATTTGATTGGGAAGCATACACTATTCTCCCCTAACATTGCTCCATTCCCTCTCTCTGGATCATGGCAAAAACTCTCCTCTTATAATTATAGCAATAAAGGAATAAACCAAAAAACAAGTCAGTCAATGCAAATTATTTCATTTAGAGTCTCTGCCTTGGCTTTTTGGACACTTGAAGACATTTTAGAATTTTAATTTGGGGTTATAGTTGATCTGCTCCACAAATACTAAGGCATACATATGGGTTTACAGCTATGTATGTGGAACTAGGGAGTGCTAGCTATTATAGCAAGGTAGAGGGTAGTTGAATATAAGTTCGAGATCCTATTTTGGGCATAAAAATTTGTCTCCTTGGCCATATTGAACCAAGGTGCAAATAACAATGTTCTGATACAATTCTAAAGGCCTTCATTTCTGCATTATTCCCATGACACTTGACTGCTAAAAGACCTAGTTCTATTCT
>NW_006922553.1:235518-238882 GCF_000298275.1 Orycteropus afer afer
GGGATTGTAATCAGTGTTACAAAAGAAAATATGTATGAACTGTTGAATGTAAAATGAATCTGCTTTGCAAATTTTCACCCAAATCACAATAAAAAGTGTTTTTTAATAAATAAAACTATTGGCCTGGTTCCAGCAAGATGGCGGACTAAAAAAGAAAACTATTATGTTCCAAATAGTGCGCTAAATATTAGAATGAAAGATGATTGCATCTAGAGGGAGGTTCAAAGACAAGTAATTACAATAATTTTGATCAAGGTAATAATGGAGATCTGTGCACAGGCAGCACAAAGGAAGGCCTAGGTTTCTCTTGAAAAGTATATTTAAACTAGAAAGAAAGGAGCTCTGGTAGCATAGTGCCTAAGGCACTTGACTGCTAACCAGAAGGCTGGCGGTTCAAACCCACCAGCTTCCATTGTGATACCACCTCGGAAACCCAAGGAGGAGTTGCTATGAGTTGGGGCCAATTCGATGGCACATAACAACAACAACAGAAAGAAAGGGCACCCAAAAATTTACTCTGATTTTCAAGTATTTCCTTGAAAATTAGAGTTTGACTAGATGAATATCTAGATATTTAAAGATTCCTTAAAATCTTTCAAGAGTTGGAGAAATGATTTGCTGTTGGTAATATTTGTTGTGTTGATATAAGGTAAGGAGTTGAACATCTCTATTTTCACCTCCAACTCTTCTCAGAAACTTCTCTCAGCAAGATCACCAGTGACTTACACATTAATAAATTCAGTAGCCGATTGTTAGTCTTTATTTTCTTCATCCCATCAGTAGCATTTGCTGTTCTTAAAGTATTTTCATAATTTGACTTCCATGACACTATGCTCTCCTTGTTTTCCTCCTACCTTAAAAAGGTATTCATGGAAGGGTTGGTATACTATGATGTCATCAAACACACCAAGGATAGATTTGATTACTAAGGATATATTTTACCCCATTTGCCTTAAATATGTACAATAATATTTGGCATATGAAAAATATGAGTAATTAATTTAAAAGCTTTGTTCTGTGATGCAAATAATAAAATATAAAATTTTATTAAAGTATTATTTCACCTCTTCAGAGTTAATGATATTGATCAATATTTCTATAGCTTATATTCAAGTATCATGCTTTTAAAATTTAAAAAATGGCATAAAACAGAATGAGTCACATCCTCAAAATTCTCTCTGTATATGTGTGTGTGTGACACACACATTAAAATTAAGCAAATGTCACCACCAATTATTTGGTCACTCATATAATTTTTACTGAAAAGTTATAACTGGCAATATGGTTGTAGCCTTCTCTTCCTTTCTTTCTCCATCATATCTGCTTATTGGGTTTCTTTAGCTGTTTATATTACATGATGAAATGTTGAATTATATGCTACAGCTTGTTTCTAGTCAGATTGTATTTACATTATAATCTTTGTACTTATTGTTTGAAAATATTGTTGCTGTTATGTACCATCAAGTTGGCTCCAACTCATAGTGACCCTATGTACAACAGAACAAATCACTGCCTGGTTCTACACTATGTTCACCATCCTTCCTATGCTTGAGCCCATGGTTGCAGTCACTATGTCAATCCATTACATTGAGGTCTTCCCCTTTTCCATTGATCAAGCATGTTATCCTTCTCCAGGGAATGGTACCTTCTGAAAACATGACCAAAGAAAGTGAAACGAAGTCTGGCCATTCTCGCTTCCAAGGAGCATTCCGGCTGCCCTTCATCCAGGGCAGATTTTTTAGTTCATCTGGCAGTCCATGGTACTTTCAGTATTCTTTGCCAGCACAGCAACTCAAAAGCATCCGTTCTTCTTTGGTCTTCTTTATTCATTGTCCAGCTTTCACATTCATATGAGGTGATTGAAAACACCATGGCTTGGGTTAGACACGCCTTAGTCTTCAAAGAGACATCTTTGCTCTTCAGCATTTTAAAGAGGTCTTTTGCAGCAGATTTGCCCAGTGCAATACGTCAATACGTCATCTGATGTCTTGACTGCCGCTTGCACTGGTGTTGATTGTGGATCCAAGTAATATGAAATCTTTGACAACTTCAGTCTTTTCTCCATTTAACATGTGATGCTTATTGATCCAGTTGTGAGGACTTTTGTTTTTATATGTTGAGGTGTAATTCATACTGCAGACTGTAGTCTTTAATCTTCATCAATATGTGCTTACAGATAGCTTCACTTTCAGCAGGAAAATGTGTATTGTCTGCAGATTACAAGTTCTTAATGTGTCTTCCTCCAATCCTGAAACTGCATTCTTCTTCATATAGTCCAGCCTCACAGATTACTTGCTCAGCATACAGATAGAATAAGTATGGTGAAAGGATATGACCTTGACACACACTTTTCCTGATTTTAACCCATGCAGTAACTCTTTGCTCTGTTGGAACAACAGCATCTTGGTCTGTGTATAGGGTCCTCATGAGCACAATAAATTGTTCTGGAATTCCAATTCTTTGCAATGTTATCCATAATTTGTTATGATATTCAAATAATGTAAAATCAATTTAAATATTCTGGTATTAGTATGAACAAATCACTGCCTGGTTCTACACTATCTTCACAATCCTTCCTAGGTGGACACAGGGCTTGGGGGCTGTTTTGCGCTTGGGGGTGGCTCTATTTTAAGGCTAGGGCCTGAGGTAGGCGGGTGCAGAGGGGTTAGGAGCAACTAAGGGAGATGAACTTGTCTGTCTGTCAGTTTGTTGTCCTGTCATGGCTTACATATTGTTATGAGGCTGGAGGCTGTACCACTGGTGTTGCAAAATGCCAGCAGGGTTACTCATGGTGGACAAGTTTCAGTGGAGCTTCTGGGCTAAGACACACTTGGAAGAAGAAAGAAGGTATCCACTTCTCAAACAATTGGCCAGTGAAAACCTTATGAATAGCAGAGAAACATTATCTGACATATTACTGGGAAACTTTATGAATAGGCTGAAACATTGTCCAATATAGTGCCAGAAAATGAGCCCATCAGGTCAGAAGACACTCAAAATTTGACTGGAGAAGAGTGGACTCCCGAGAGTAGAGAGGACCTTAATGATATGGATAGAGTAAAGCTTTCTGTATCTCCATTGGCTGATGTGGCATGACTCAAAATGAGTAGAAACAGATGCAAACATCCATTAATAATTGGAACATGGAATGTATGAATGTAGGAAAATTAGAAGTTGTCAAAAATGAAATGGAACGCATAAAGATCAATATCCTAGGCATTAGTGAGCTTAAATGGACTGGTTTTGGCCATTCTGAACCATATGACAACCATATGATCTACTCTGCTGAGAATGACAAATTGAAGAGGAATGGGGTGGCATTCATTGTCACAAAGACTGTTTCAAGATCTGTCCTAAAGTACAA
>NW_006922553.1:239550-240324 GCF_000298275.1 Orycteropus afer afer
CCTTAAACAAAGAGTAACTAAAGCAAATGGAAGAAATGACAAGATAAAGAGCTGAACAGAAAATTTCAAAGAGCAGATTGAGAAGACAAAGCCAATTACTACCATGATATGTGCAAAGACCTGGAGTTAGAGAACTAAAAGGGATGAACACACTCTGCATTTCTCAAGCTGAAAGAGCTGAGGAAAAAATTTAAACTTCAAGTGGCAATATTGAAAGATTTTTATGGGCAAAATATTGAATGATACAGGAAACATCAAATGAAGATGGAGGGAATACACACAGTCACTGTACCAAAAAGTATTGGGCAATGTTCTTCTACTTCAGGAGGTGGCATATGATCAAAAACCAATGCTACTGAAGGAAGAAGTTGATGCTGCACTGAAGGAATTGGTGAAGAACAAGGTTCCAGGAATTGATGGAATACCCATTGAGATGTTTCAACAAGCAGATGCCCTGTTGGAGGCACTCACTCAGCTATGCCAAGAGATTAGGAGAACAGCTACCTGGCCAATTGACTGGAAGAGATCCATATTTGTACCCATTGCAAAGAAAGGTGATCCCACAGAATGTGGAAATTATCGAACAATATCATTAATATCACATGCAAGTTAAATCTTACTGAAGATAATTCAAAAATGGTTGCAGCGGTGTACTGACAGAGAACTTCCAGAAATGCAAGCTGGATTCAGAAAAGGATGTGGAATAAGGGATATCATTGCTGATGTCAGATGGATCTTAGCTGAAAGCAAAGAATTCCAGAAAGATGTTTACTT
>NW_006922553.1:242002-243488 GCF_000298275.1 Orycteropus afer afer
CAATCACCTCTTATGCTTGTGAGAGTTGGACAATGAATAAGGAAGACCAAAGAAGAGTTGATGCTTTTGAGTTGTTGTTTTGGAGAAGAATGCTAAGAGTACCATGGTCTGCTAAAAGGACTAACAAATCTGTCCTGGAAAAAGTGCAACTGGAATGCTCCTTGGAAGCAAGAATGGCCAGACTTTGTCTCACCTACTTTGGTCATGTTGTCAGAAGGAACCATTCCCTGGAGAAGTATATCATGCTTGGTATAGTGGATGGTCAACGAATAAGGGAAAGGCCCTCAACAAGGTGGATTGACACAGTGACTGCAATGATGGGATCAGGTATAGCAAGTATCGTGAGGCTGGCACAGGACTGGGCAGCATTTTGTTCTGCTGTGCATAGGGTTGCCATGAGTAAGAGATGACTCAACAGCACCTAACAACAACTAACAGCAACAAGTATAAACTTCATGTTCAATATTGTTGTTGTTGGTTGCCATTGCATTGATTCCTACTCATCTGAACCCCATGTCTGCCAAGTAGGATTGAACTATATAGGGTTTTCAAGGCTGTGACCTTTCAGAAGCAAATCACCAGGCTTTGAACTACTAACCTTTTGGCTAGTAATCGAGTATTTAACCATTTGACCATTCCAGGGATTCTTGCTTATATATTACTGAGTTTTAAAAATTAAACTACTATAGTGTTTTTCCTAAATGTATTTTAAATTCCCACAGTATAATTAACTGACTTTTTACATAAAGGTATTATCATCTTTTTTGCAAATACTTTCCTGTTTTGCAAGGTGACAGAATATATAAAATACAAACTTTCATATTGTCTGCATATCATCAGAGAGTGATTTGAGTTTCAAATGCACAACAATTGGCCTTTTCACGTATTTGTCATATCAAATATGTGGCAAATACCTTTTACAGAAGTAAATGAAAATATACAGCCAAAGGAACTAAGGAAACAGACAAAGTATAAGGTTCCAGCAGAAAAGGAAACATCACCGCAGAAGAAAGTTTAATATACTCAAAGGGTAAGGAAAGTTATTGTATCTATTAAATAAGAAAAGAATGCTATAAAATAAAGAATGATCTGAGAATAAGGCACTCTTGGAAATTAAAATTGGATAGCTGAGATAAATAATATAGTAGAAGGGATCAAAGAGATACTGAGGAAAGCCTCCTAAAGTAGTGTATAAAGAGAAGAAGGTAGAATATTGGAGAGAAAAAAAAGCATTAACTTAGAAAGTCAAAGATACAAATAAATTATACACATTTCAATAAACACAATCATAAAAATGGCAGAGAAAATTATCAAAAAATAATGCAAGAAAATTCAGGAAATAAATTTTCAGGTGGAAATTCAAAAAAAATCTATACTAAATTATAAGTCATGTTAAATGGTGAAATTTCAGAATTTCAATGCTGAGCAAGTGAAATCCTAGCACATGAAAGATGACAATGGAGATCAATAGGACACTGAATTTTTA
>NW_006922553.1:243588-247502 GCF_000298275.1 Orycteropus afer afer
TTTTAACTTCCCAGAGGCCTTTAATTAGGAAGTTCATGGAATATGTCCTCCAGAAAAATGACATTGTAAAAGAAGAAAGAGGAAGACATAGGATCTGAACATTAGGAGATGGTACATGGCAATTCAAAGTTCTAGGATGATAGAGACCCATAACCCAGGATGGATGGTGATGTACATGGTCCGGAGAGCTATTACTCTACCTTGGGGAGAACATAAACCTCAAAAGGGAGGCTACAAAGAGAACAAAATTCAACTCATGTATGAAATATTGCTGCAAGTTCTGTGAGAAAGAGATGATGAAATATTTGGTGGCAGATACTCTCAGTTAAGGAAAAAAAATACCCAAGGAAAACATTGTTGTTGTTGTTATGTGCCCTCGAGTAGGCCCGGACTCATAGAGACCCCTCCTTGGGTTTCCGAGGCAGTATCACTACGGAAGGAGGATTGCCCAACCTTCCTTCACCCGTGGAAGTGAGTTTAGTTCCAGGACAGAAAGGCCATAATTTATACTGTTGTTGTTGTTGTTGTTATGTGCCCTCGAGTAGGCCCGGACTCATAGAGACCCCTCCTTGGGTTTCCGAGGCAGTATCACTACAGAAGTAGGATTGCCCAACCTTCCTTCATAGACAAATGTAAATAAGCAAACAAACAAGCAATTGTTGACTCTAAGAAAAGCATTGCCTAAGGAAGATAGGTTCAGGCTGCACTACTTGGCAAAGAAGTAAGAAAATATTTGATTTAGGGAAATAATGTGCATGTGTGTTCATATGCATACACACACACACACACACACATCCATATAAATATATTAAACAGATTCACCGTTCCAGTTGAAAGGTTGTGCTTAGTTTAAATGCTAATTGACACTGTTTGTTTTCAGTATGTTAACTTGTCACTTTCATCAGTTTTCAGTCTAGAATGAATTTATTTCATTATCATTTTTTAATGTGAAATAAATAGGAATATTTATTTTGTTCCAGAGAAGAAGACCTTGAGGATGTTGAAATTTTCCTACTCTTTAATGCTTTCAAATTGTTTGCAGATTCCAGTAAGGTATCCAGAAAGATAATCACTAGGCACATGTAAGATGGTTGGTCTTGGAGGAAGGTATAATTTCAACTGTCTTTGTCCATGTAAAATGTCCCTTACTCTGATCAACTAATGATGGTTATTTAAAAGAGTTATCCACATAAGAGGCATTTACTTGAAAAGGTGGTTTGCATTAAGAAAAAAAAAAAAAAAAGGTAATCTTGAACTCCTTTCTCTTTAGCCAGACAGCAGTAATTCTCTATAAAGCAAAAGCTTTCATTGACTGAAAACAAAACCACATTCCTTTTTGCCATGCCTGAACCAGGAACAAGTAATTGGTTTTGAGCAGTTTTAAACAAGTATTACACAACACTAATAATGTATTACTGACAAAGTATTCTTTTTTTGCATTTCTTTTAAAAAATTTTCATGTTGATCAGATGGAACTAGAAATGGTACTCTATTATCTGGGTTATAAAAAAGGAGGAGAGATGACATGAGTAATATTAGTCATTGAGTATAATTTAAAGCAAATGTTTTGTAACCATGGCAATGACTGTCATAGAGATATTCTATTCTTCATGAATGGTATATATACTTTTTTAGTCATTTATAAAAATAATTATTCTATCTCATTCATAAGTGCATATACATATATGTGTATGTGTGTGTGTGTATTCATCAACAAAATTAGAATTGTTCAAAATAAAAGATCACTTTCATTACTTTTGATTTCATTTATGAGTCCCTTATTGAAAAGAAAACTACATTTCAAAAATGTTTGGAATATGCTTTTAGGTTAACAAATTATGTATATTTTTTAGATATTTTGAAAAATTGCTTATTACAAATCCTGGTAAATGATAAGCCTTCAGTTAATGCTATTGGAATCTTTTTTTTCAATATTAACTTTTTATTGTAATTTGGCTGAAAGTTTACAGAGTAAATTCATTTTCTATTCAGCAATTCATACATTTTGTTTCATGACACTGATTGCAATCCCCACAATGTAACAGCTCTCTTCCCACTTCCTCCCTGTGGCTACCTTTTCCTTGTGTCCTTCTTTCTTATATATTCCTGCCTTCTGAGCTTTATCCCTGGGCAAACGTGTTTTACCAATTCTGACACCAACCATCCCTCCCACAGCACTCAGTTCTCTGCTGGGCTCGATAATTTGCTGCAATGACAGCACAGAACTCACACAGACAATATTCATGATTATGGGCTTTATTAGGGAAGTAAGAAGTTACAATTCAGATAACAAGTTATAATTCAGATTCAGGAAGTGTTCAGGATGCACTTGTTCAATCAGGACACTCTCCCCTCCCCTATGCCCTCAGGCACACTTCCCTTAGCTTTTTGGCTTGGCCTCTGCCTTGCTCTGGCAAGTGTTACAAAGCTCTTTTAGCTCTGCCCATAGGTGTACCTAGGTGCACCCTACTCTGCCAGCAAGCCCCCTGCCCAAAGGCACTTGGTCTCTTGCTCTGTGGGCCGGGAAGCCTGCCACTGACTCATGCTGGTCTCTTGGTTTTAATGCTGCTGCTGCTGCCTGCCACCATCTCTCTGCCGTCTCAGCGCAGGAAACTTGAGTCTAAAGACATGCTCCATGCCCCCTGTAGCTCTTCTCTGTTGATGGCAGTGAGAACCACTTTCTGCCTCTAAAAAAAAAACTCAACCCAAACTCACTGCTGTGGAGTCAGATGCAACTCATAGCGACCCCTCCTTGGGATCCCGAGGCAGTATCTCTACGGATACTAGATTTCTAGGGATCTACTAGATTGCCAAACCTTCCTTCCAAGGAGTAGCTGGTGGATTTGGACCACCAGCCTTCTGGTAAGCAGTCAAATGCCTTAGGCACTATGCCACCAGAGCTCATTTTAAGCCTAGCAGAATGACACATTAGAGTTCCATACACTTTATTTCCATGGTGCCATGCACCTTATTTACATTACTACCAAGCTATCCAAACCCCTTGGTGAGACACAAGCACCTTACATTTACATAATTCCACCTAGTAATCTGGTTGTAATCACAAAAACCATGGTTAGATAAGCCACACCAAGTAATTCACTGCACCACAGGCCACCCCCTGGTTCTTCTAGCCATTGTCCCTTTCATACTTCAAAGATTAACATCCCCTTCACAATCTGTTTAATTATAGGCAAGCACATCCATGAAAGTGTGTAAGCCAGCCACTTCATCCATTTATCTCACCTCATTTTAGATATCCAATTTCTAAATTGCTTATTCCTATCAAACCAGTACTCTGAGGAGACAAACATGTTCCTTTCTCTGAAGAATCTTCTGTTCAGGTTGAAACCTTGAGCATCTGCATCCATAAGCAAAGTCCAGTCAAAGCAAGTCATCAAATTGCAGCAATTTACATCACAGTTGTCAACCATCCTCCTCTTCATTCAGTGGGATTCTGGTCAGCTTAGTCCTAACCATCCAAGCTAGGTCATGAGTACTAGCTGCAAGCTTGGGAGGTCACACTCCTCCCTGCACTTCAAACGAGCCAGCACCTTCTCTTTCCTCCCTAGCTCCTACAGGCTAGTTCAACACTGCTAGGCTCAGGAGTTCACAAAACTCCTTGCACTTCAGACCAGCCAGCCCTTCCTCTCCTGTTTCTTCATTGCTGCACCTCCCCTACTTCCACTCATCAAGTGAGCCAGGTGGTCAGCACAATTGAGCAGCATACAAGGCTATCCACTATCTGGGTTCCTTTCACTTCTAGTCCTGTAAGGGGTTTTTCTCTGGGCCCTGACTTTCCTGCCTTGAGGCACCCAAAGACAAATTACTAGCTTGAAATTCAAAAGGCCAAACAGCTATTTTTTTTCCCTCTGCAAGTCCTTCATTCAAATGCAAATCTCAGCAGTTTAGGTGGG
>NW_006922553.1:248899-249484 GCF_000298275.1 Orycteropus afer afer
AACCAGGAGGCTGGTGGTTCAAACCCACTAGCCACTCCTCAGAAGGAAGGTTGGGCAATCTACTTCTGTAGTGATATTGCCTCAAAAACCCAAGGAGGGGTCACTATAAGTCAAAAACAACTCGATGGCAGTGAGTTTGGTTTTGGTTTGGTTACCCTCACAAGAGTGCCATGTACTTTTTTACATTACTAACAAGTTATCCCCACCACTCGTCTGTCAGTTTGCCGTAGTGTGGCAGCTTGCATGTTGCTGTGAGGCCAGAGGCTATGCCACTGGTATTTCAAATACCAGCAGAGTCACCCATGGAGGACAGGTTTGAGCAGAGTTTCCAGACTAAGATAGATTGGGAAGAAGGAAAAGACCACCTACTTCTGAAAAAATTGGCCAGTGAAAACCTTATGAATAACAGTGAAATACTGCCCAAGAAGCTGGACTACATGAAGAAGAACATGACTGTAAGAAGATTAGAGGAAGACTCATTAACAGCCTGAGATATGCCAACGACACAACCTTGCTTGCTGAAAGTGAAGAGGACTTGAAGCACTTACTGGTGAAGATCAAAGACTACAGTCTTCAGTATTGATT
>NW_006922553.1:263870-266998 GCF_000298275.1 Orycteropus afer afer
AGTCAGATCTGACTCAAAGCAACTCCTCCTTGGGTTTCCAAGGCAGTATCACTATTGGAGTAGATTGCCCAATCTTCCTTCCAAGGAGTGGCCGGTGGGTTTGAACCACCAGCTTTCTGGTTAGCAGTCAAATGCCATAGGCACTATACCACCAGAGCTTCTCCCTATTATTAATATCTTACATTAGTATGGTATTTTTGTTCAAATTAATAAACCATTATCAATAGACAATTATTAACTAAAGTTTATAGTCGGATCAGATTTTCATTGTTTACTTGAAATCATTTTTCTGTCCCAAGATTTCATGAAGGCTATTACATTACATTTAGTCATGTCTCCTTAGGCTCCCCTTAAACCAAAAACCAAACCAAACTCACTGCCGTGGAGTCGGATCCGACTCATAGTGACCCCTCCTTGGGTTTCCAAGGCAGTATCACTGCTGAAGTAGATTGCTCAACCTTCCTTCAGAGGAGTGGCTGGTGGGTTTTAACCTCCAGCCTTCTGGTTAGCAGTCGAGTGCCTTAGGCTGTGATAATTTCTCAGACTTTTCCTGTTTTTGATGATGGCGTCAGTTTTTAGTACCACTTAGGCATTTTGTACAATGTTCCTTAATTGGTGTTGTTGTTGTTATGTGCCATCGGGTCGGGCCCGACTCATAGAGACCCTTCCTTGGGTTTCCGAGGTGGTATCACTACAGAAGTAGATTGCCCAACCTTCCTTCCAAGGAGTGGCTGGTGTGTTTGAACTGCCAGCCATCTGGTTAGCAGTCACGTGCCTTAGGCACTAATGATTGTAGGTTTTTGGGAAGAAGATCATAAAAATAAACTTCTATTTTCATCACATCAAAGGGAGACATTATCAACATGACTTATCACTGTTGATGTTGACCTTGTTCACCTGGTTGTGGTAATGTTTATCAGGTTACTTCACTATAAGATAATTCTTTTTCTTCCCCATTGCAAACCAGACTCTTTGGAGGCAAAGAGCAATTCATACTTAAAGAGTGGGAGCTATACTCTGTCTAATTGAGGGTGGAGTATCCACATAAACTCTTTTGAACAGGAGAATTATCTGTTCTCTCCCATTCATACATTTAATGAGTCATTTATTGATATGCATACAAACTCATGGGGATACTTATTCTATAGGTTATAATCCAATACTATGTTATTTATTTTGTTGCTCAAATTATTCTAGCTTTCTCCATTGGGAGCTTGTTCAATTGCCTCCTATGCCCCTTTGACATACCTCATCATTCTTTTTTTACTTCCTTCCTTTCTGTCAAGGAGCTCTGGTGGCGTAGTGCCTAAGACATTTGACTGCTAACCAGAGATTGGCAATTCAAACCCATCAGCCACTCCACGGAAGAAAGACTGGACAATCTACTTTTATAAAGATTTGTTGTTTGTTGTTGTTGTGTGCCATCGAGTCGGACCCGACTCATAGCGATTTACCACATTGGAAACCAAAAAGGGGTTGCTAAGAGTTGAAATGGACTCAATGGCAGTAAATTTGGTGTGTTTTTTTTCGGTCCTTTCTGTCACTACAAGATGCTCCATGCTCATCTTGTATGTTTCTTGCCCCAGTCCTAGGATCAGTCATTTGTCCAAGGAGCACTGCTATCTTTTATTGGAGGATGATATTAGAAACCCAGATCTGGACACTAGATGTTCTCATTTCTACTGGTATATCATTGCTTCTAAGCCTCCTCAGCTGACAGAGTAAGGAAATACACCCACCTCACTTATCAACATGGTTGGGATCCAAAGACTAGGTGTTTATGTGAAAATCAGCATTATTAAAAAATGGAGGATGACCACATCATATCACAAAATGGAGGATGACTACATCATTAGATAATTACTATATTACATCATTACCTAAATATCAAGTTACATTAGTGCATAACTATCAAACCACTGAGAATCATGGCCCAGCCAAGCTGATACATAACCTTAACCATCACAGCCAACTTTACTCTTGCCTAGCACCTTGGCATTCCTTACTGCCAGACATACATCGTTAAAACACAAAATAGTTGGATACTAGACTTTTTACTATTGTCATAAATGTGAAATATCAGATAAAGAGATAGTCAATAAGTGAGGAATAGGTATATGTGTGCAATCACATATCGATACATATTTCCATATGTATATATATAGTTAAATATGAGTTTACACTGATGACTCCAACTCTAATCCATTGCCACATTCTAATCTCCTGTCTTTGCCTCCTGCCGTTCTTTGTCTGTAAATTTCCACTCCAAGAGTAAAAAGCCTGGTGCTCACCTCCTACCACCCATTCATTTAATTATTCAATTCCAGTATACATGTATAGCAGTATCAGAATCAGTATCATAAGTCAGTGCATCAACTAGATTACAGTGTTTATGTACAGTTTCTTCGGCTTTTAGTCTTAGAGACACCATTCATTTCCAAAGGTACTTAGGTTAGCACTTTACCTCATCCACATTCCCTTCAGTGAGGTTATACAATTAGATTGCTTTGTCACATTTTGCATTCCATCTTGGGATTCTCTGATCTTATAAATTATTATTTTTTTTATTTACATACACTGATGTTCACTCTTTGTGCTTTAAGTTTCTATAAATTTTGACAAATTCTTAATGCCATGTATCCACAAGTACAGTATCATAAAGTATTACGGCCCGAAAAATTTTCCTGTACATCACTTATGCATTCCTCACCCCCGAGCCCCTGGCAACCACTGATCTTTTTAACATCGTTATAGTTTTGCCTTTTCAAGAATGTCATATAGTTGGAATCACCCAGCATGTAGCTTTTTCAGACTGGCTTCTTTCAATTAGCAATATGCAGTTTAAGATTCATCTAGGTTTTTCATGGCTTGATAGTTCATTTCTTTTCATCCCTCACAAATAGTTCATTGTATGGAGATACCAGTTTCTTTACCCATTCACTTATTGAAGCATATCTGGTTTCTTCCAGTTTTTGGTGATTATGCATAAAGCTGCTATAGACATTCATATTCAGTTATTTGAATGTACATAAGTTCTCAAATAAGTTAGGCAAATACTTCGCTGTGCAATTGCTGGACTGTATGATAAAGCATTATTTAACTTTGTAACAAGCTGCCAAACTATTTTG
>NW_006922553.1:267728-268409 GCF_000298275.1 Orycteropus afer afer
TTTTTTTAATGGAAAATTATGTTGAGCATCTTTTCATATGTTTATTGTCCATTGTTATATATTCTTTGGTAAGGTGTCTTTTCAAGATTTTCATTACTTTTTATTGGTTTGCTTGTTTTCTTATTGGTAAATTTTAAGAGTTATTTGTATATTTTGGATACTTTTTTTTTCTTGGTATATTGCCTTTCCCTTCACCCAAATAAATACTTGTCTCTTACCTATCTGACAATTTTTCCTCCTCTCCCTTCCTATCCCTAGTAACCAACAAAGAAATTTTCCTTCCATGTATAAATCTTTCCTTGACTTTTTACAATAGTGGACTAATACAATATTTGTTCTTCTGTGATTGACGTATTTCACTCAGCATAATGTCCTCCAAGTTCATCCACTTTATGTAGTGTTTTGCAGATTCTATATTATTCTTTAATGTTGCATAGTATCCCATTGTGTGTATGTATCAGAGTTTAGTTATCCATTTCTCCATTGATGGGCTCTTAGGTTGTTTCCATCTTTTTGCTATTGTGAATACTGCTGCGATGAACATGGGTCTGCATATATCTGTTCTTGTCCTGGCTCTCATTTCTTTAGGATATATATTTAGTAATGGGATTCCTGGATCAAATGATATTTCTATTTCCACCTTTTTAAAGAATTGCCATGCCGATTCGCACAGTGGTTGTA
>NW_006922553.1:269094-270727 GCF_000298275.1 Orycteropus afer afer
AATGATTTTGAGTTTTGTTCCACATTGATCTCCCACTCTATCTAGGATCTCCTACATAGATCCGCCTCCGAGTGGTTGACAGTGGTAGCCAGGCACCACCTAGTTCTTCTGGTCTCATAGTCATATGGACTGAGGATTGCCTGGTATACCAGTTGCTTGGACTAATTGTTTCCATGAATCTTTGGTTTTCTTCATTCTTCTTTGCTCTGGCTTCTGTCTGTTTCTTAATCACATTATTTGTCTTTTTGATGTGAGGTGTTGGAGTTTTCTATAAATTTTAGAGATAAGTCCCTTGTCAGATATGTCATTGCTGAATATTTTTTTCCCAATCTGTAGGTTCTCTTTTTACTCTTTCAGAGAAGTTTTTTGATGCACATAAAAATTTAATTTTTAGAAGGTCCCACTCACCTAGTTTATCTTTTGCTGTTTGTGCATTTGTGCATTTGATAGTCTATTTATGCCATAAATTAGGGCCCCTAAGTTTTCCCTTATTTTTCCTTTGATGAACTTTATAGTTATAAGTTTCACATTTAAGTCTTTGATCCATCTAGATTTAGTTTCTGTGTATGGTGTGAGAAATGGATGTTGTTTCATTTTTTTGCAAATGGATATCCAGTTTTGCCAGCACCACCTGTTAAAGAGACTATCTCTTCTCCACTTGATGGATTTTAGCCCTTTGTCAAAGATCAGCTGCCCATAGGTGGATGGATCTATTTCTGGGTTCTCAATTCTGTTCCACTGATCTATGTGTCTGTTATTGAAGAAATACCAGGCTGTTTTGACTACTGTGACTGTATAGTAGGTTTTGAGGTCTGGGAATGTGAGACCTCCTACTTTGTTCTTCTTCTTTAGTAGTGCTTTACTTATCTGAGGTCTCTGGAGATAAATTCTTTTACAGATGTGAGTATTAAAATATTTTCTCCAAGTCTGTGGCTTGTCTTTCAATATCTTAACATTGTTTGTTACATTACAGAAATTTTTAATTTTAATAAATATGACTTATTATTTCTTTCATGTATCTGTCATTGATTTTATATCTAAATGCTCATCACCAAACCCAATGTCACTTAGATTTTCTCCTAGAAGTTTTATAGTTCTCTGTTTTGCATTAGATCTACTACCAATTCCATGGTATGTTCTGTGAAAGGTGTGAAGTCTCTATGTTCTGTGAAAGGTGTGAAGTCTCTATGAAGTCTCATTATTTTGCTTATAGACATCCAATGGTTCCAGTACCATTTACTAAAAACTTTATCCTTTATCCATTGAATTGCCTTTGCTCCTTGGTCAAAGATCAGTTGACTATATGTGTGGGTATATTTCTGGGCTCTATATTGTGTTTCATTGATCTATGTGTCTGTTTTGCTAATAACACTGTCTTAATGACTATAGCTTTATTATGTCTTGAAATCAATGGGTATAAGTCTTCTACCATTGTTCTTCTTCAGTACTTAGTTGGCTTTTCTAGATTTTTCTCCTTTGCATATAACATTTAATATATGTGAATAAGCTATCTATGAAGCAGGGAAAGAGCTGCAACATCTGAGTAAACCCAGCCTTACTCATATGGAAAAGAGAAAGCTTTCAACACCTTCATTTGCTGATGTGGCACCACTCAAATTGAAGAGAAACAGCC
>NW_006922553.1:275297-279612 GCF_000298275.1 Orycteropus afer afer
GTAGTGCCTAAGGCACTTGACTGCTAACCAGAAGGCTGGTGGTTCAAACCCACCAGCCACTCCTCGGAAGGAAGGTTGGGCAATCTACTTCCATAGTGATGCTGCCTTGGAAACCCAAGGAGGGGTCGCTATGAGTAGGGGCCAACTCAATGGCAAATAACAACAACAACATGATAAGTTCCAATAGAGATAATAAAACTAGATATAATTTATTTCTTCCACCCCCTGTATATCAATATACTAGAAAGGTTATTCATGAGGAAACCTAAACAACCCTGTCACTGTAGTAGAAAATCAAGGTTATTATCAAATAGCTACTGGAATTAGCTTTTTTGCCATAAGCCTGAGGTGACTTACTAGGTATCTCTGTTTTACCAAATTGTCTCCTTTCTCCCTAATCTACCTAGTTTTGACTTTTTAGCAGATCTGGACTTCTATATCCTGAATAACATGCTGTTCACCTAAAGTGCTAGAAATATGTCCTAAACACAAACTTGCTTAACTTGGACTCTCCTAACAGATCAAGACTTCCCAACCCTCTCTTTCTGTATGCTAACAACTTACTTAGATTGAGCTGCAACATAAATGGGCCATCTTCAATTCTTTATATCCATTTGACTTAAGCATTTCAAATGTTTAGACATTTCTGAAACCACATTTTTTCCCAAAATTGTTTTCATTGATGGTGTTGTTGTTGTTAGGTGCTGTCAAGTCTATTCCGACTCATCGTGATAGAAAACGTCTCATAGGGTTTCCTAGGCTGTAATCTTTATGGAAGCGGATCTCTAGGTCTTTTCTTTCCAGGAAGCCCTAAGTGAGTTCAAACTGCCAACTTTTCAGTTAGTAGCCAAGTGCTTTAAGCATTATGCTACCAGTACTCCTTGGTTTTATTGATAAAGCCTTACATTTCTAGCACCAACCCTTGGGCACTGTGATATAAACTATTACTACTTATAATGTGTGCCACTGAGTTAGTTTCTCCAGACCTATTATTATGAGGTGCTGTGGATTTGAATATGACTCATAGCTACCCCAAGTGACATTGTAAAACTACCTCATAGGGTTCTCTAGGCTGCAATATTTATCAGAGCACATCTCTAACTCTTTCTCCTGTGGAGCCACTGTGTGGGTTCAGATCACCAGCCTTTCAGTTAGCAGCCAACTGCTTAACTATTAGACCACCAGGGCTCCTTTCCTTAGCCCTATACTCAATTTATTTTTTCCTTATTAAGGATGCACCAATGAAATCCCAGAATGCATTTTAGCTAAGGCTTTATAAGTTACATTGCCATTTGGGTCTTCTTCAACAGAGTAGAAATACACACAAACCCACATACACACACACACACACACAAAAAAAAAACATTTCAGGTGTGTATTTTTGACTGGAAGGTCATTTGCTGTGTGTAGTTATTGAAACATATCTAGCATTCACAAAATAAGTTTATTTTTACTTCATACGTATTTGGAAAAATAAAAGACTATTTTACGTATCCTTCAAATCCCTTGAGATTTCTTTATAAGCCTATATACAAAGAGTGTATTAAGTGCCTCAGCCCAAGGAACTTAAAGTAGGAAACAAGAAATTGAATAGTTCCACTAAAATCAGTGATTCTAAATATTTTTCTTTGTTTGCAGAGGTTTATAAAAGCTAGAATAAAGACTATATACGTTATAAGATTCATAGCTATCTATGACAACAAAATTTAATAGGAGCTGACAAAATACAACTCAGCAGACCTATAAAGAGAAATCTTTCAAACATTGAAAGAAAAATTCCCACTTATTTTTAAGCACTAAGTTTCTGGGAGTCTTCACATTTTATTGTGTACCAATTTTTCTCTGTTTTCCTTCCATTTTGCACAATATATTGGACAAGTTTGGGATTGAACAAACCCATTTTAAAAACTGACCATCTTTGAAATGGAATAAATGAAGATAAAAGGCTGATATTAGTCACCTATCTTCAGTCAGGAGATCTGAAAGCCCTTAAATTTTGTCTTAGATAGTTTCAGAGGTAGTGCTCAAGTTAATTGATGCTCTACAGAAAAAGAGTTCTACTTGCTCAGGGATGATTTCAGAGGTTGACAATATCTTGATGCAAATTCCAACAAAAGAAAGTTTGGTTTTGCCTTAGACCGATTGTCTTCAACATAGGTCTACACTAGACAACAAAGTCTAGATGAGTGAGTATAAGCTCTATGGCAAGGGTATTGTACTAAAAATTCGTTTTGAATCAAGTTCTTATCTCAACAATAATGAGGCCTGCAGTCAGGAACATTTTAAGGTTTTAGGATGGTAAGGTGAACATCGTATAATACTGTGGTGTAGGGCTGTTTATTGTTATTAAATCTCTGGACAAACAGATGTATAACTAATGATGCATTTAGGCAGTGCTTACCTCCTTCCAAACCAAACCAAACTCACTGCTGTCAAGAGGGATTCGATTCATAGTGATCCCTCGTTGGGATTCCGAAGTGGTATCACTACAAAAGTAGATTGCCCCATCTTCCTTCCGAGGAGTGACTGGGGGTTTGAACCACCAGCCTTCTGGTTAGCAGTCAAATGCCTTAGGCACTATGCTACCAGAGCTCCTATGCTTACCTCCTTAGGTGATGGGAAATACTGTTTAAGACTATGGTAGCTAAATAACAAGGTGATACAAGATACAAACTGGAAGAAGAGGTGGTTAGTCATGCATCTGAAGGCATTTTGCAAGTCATAACAGAGATTAATAGATTCCAAGTAGAGAAATGGACTCAATGCGTACAGGAGACAAAAAGAACAATACAGGACTATAAAGGCAGTGGGATTTGGGGTTTAGATAACTGGAGAAGAGAGAGCTGTAGAAAAATAAAGCCAAAAATATATGGCTAAATTTCCTTTGGATTCTTGGTGCTCCTAAGTTGAGCATGTGCAGGCTGAGACTCTGGAAGGCCAAGCAGAGAACAACACTAAGAAGCTGAAGAAGGAGGCTGAGATTTCAGAGATTACATAATTCTGGAGAAATCCAGAGGGACATGACCTTCATGAATACCCCAGCTTTCTACTTCCCACTCCAAAAAATCATGCTTTAAAACTAAATATGATGCTCTAAAGATTTGGGCAAAATTGAAATAAACCCATTCTAAAAAAGGCTTGAAACTAAATCATGATAGGATTATGATGGTCGATCAAGAGGACTTAACATTCTTCAGAGGAAGATAATATAATCAAAAGGCTCTATAATCCTCTGCATTGCCTAGCACTCAAAAAAGAATTACTAGACATACTAAAAAGCAGGGGAAAATGACAGAAAACATGTTAATAGAATCAATCCCTGAGATGATATTGGAACTGGAAAACAAAGACCTCAAAATATCTACAATTAATATGCTACATATTTATCACATAAGGTTGTGGTGAGGATGAAGTGAAACAGTGTATGTATGCACAAATACTGAATTTCTTTTCACTTGTTGACATTGTTGTTATGTGCCTTTGAGTCAGACCCGAGTCATGGTGGGTTTCCGAGGCAGTATCACTACAGAAGTAGATTGCCCAATCTTCCTTCTGAGGAGTGGCTGGTGGGTTTGAACTGCCAGCCTTCTGTTTAGCAGTCAAGTGCCTTAGGCACTATTCTACTTAAACATGGCTAAAAAAAAAAACCTGCAAATTCTTAATCATTTATTGACGTTATACAGAACACCAATCTCAGAAACCATTATTTCAAACTCACAGGTGGTAATGAGACTGAAACACTTACAGTTTTACATGAATTATATTTCAATGTGTCTCCCTATGAAGACACCTTGTTTGCTATGACTGCATTTCTGTCTTAATTAGCAGCATAAATAGCTATTTAGGGTTATATGTATAAATATAAATATTTTATATTTAGAGTATTTTATACTCTTATAAAAGTTGACTAATTTTACTAATAATAGATTACTTTTATTCATTTAGCCTTAAAAGAGTGGCCTTCCACGAGCCTTTGCTAAAGTCTCTGTATGTTTTATTGTTATTCATGCTTATTAACTACAATAATACATGTTGAGGGAACATATGTATTAGCCTACACCATTGTAAGGATGAAAGATGAATTTTTTTTGTGAATTCTGACCTTACAATTATTCAAACTGGGAAAATGAAATATTACAAGTGGAAAAATTTAGCAAGAGTAAGACAGAACATATGTGGTGAAACATTACAAGGAAAATTTTATTTTACAAGAAATTTTAGTAAATTATCATCATCATCAAAAAGCACTTAAGTGCCAACCTGCACCTGGAGCTCTTTAGAAAGTGAACAAAACAAATTAGATGATAAGCTTCAT
>NW_006922553.1:280442-283487 GCF_000298275.1 Orycteropus afer afer
TTCTATGTTCAAGGAAGAGAATCAAATCCAGTGTGCCTAGAACTTAGGCAGCAAGTCAGGGAGTGAAAAGATGTAGACCATGATAAGGATTTGGGATTTAATTAGAAGTGCAGTGGGAAGTCATTTTAGAGGTTTAAGAAGAGAACCAGCATGATCTTGTTATACAGAAAAGTGTATTCATCACAATGATACAACTTGATTTTTTTTTTAAATAAATAAACACACTCTACTTAGTTAGATCAGGATAGAAGATTACCAACACACCAGAGCCCATATCAGTGTACCACCAAAGATAACCAAGATTCTGACATCGGTCACCATGGATTAGCTTTATCTCTTTTTGAACTTTTATAAATGGAATCATATCATCTGATCTGTGTTTAGCTTCTTTTGCTCGACATTGTGTTTGTAAGATTCATCCATGTTGGTACATGTAGCAGTAGTTTGTACATAATTTATTTTTCTTCTTTACTACTGATTGATGTTTAACTTTATTCCAGTTGGGGAATATCACAAATAATGTATTATGAATATTCTCTCAGATGCACATACTTGAACAAACATTTGCATTTATCTTGGAGATCTAGCTCAGATAGGTCATAGGTATACACATGTCCATTTTTCATAAGTACTGCCAGAGAGTTTTCCAGAGTGGATTTCCAGTTTATTTTCATGAGCTAGCTAGCTCTTGATATTGTAAAATATAGTTTTTAATTTACTTTTAGCCATATGCTGGGTAGGGTGTAATATCTCATTGTGATGTTTCTAAGATATGCATTGCATAGATTTTGTTTTCATTTTAAAAATCTTTATTTTACCTATAATATATTTTACAGAAAAGAACATTCTTCATTTATAAATGTGCAGTTACATTTGCTCGAAAAGTTTGTTGTCATGGTGGTTTTACGGTTGTTAGTGGGTAAGGATTATATTAATTTTGTGCACATATTAATAGCTAGGCACAAAAACAGAGTCTCCATTAGTCAGGTTGGAGAGGATTAGTGCAGAAGGTTAAATATCCCACTTGTTGTTAACTGCCATCAGTGAGTTAACTCTAACTCAGGGAAGCCCCATTTGTTACAGAGCAGACTGCTTCATAAAGTTTTTTGGCTGTGATCTTTACAGGAAAAGATCACCGGGCTTTTTTGCTTTTTCTTCTATGATACCATTGCATGCATCTGGATTGTCAATCTTTAGGTTAGCAGTCAAGTGCAGTTAAATATCCCACCAAGGTGGTGAAAACAAATTTGTCATTCTTTGTAAAAACCTCACTCCAAGAGGTAGTATTGTTTGCAACTAACCGCCCCTTTTGAGAGAACTTTACCTTTAGCAGCATGCTGCATTCTCTATGACTTTTTGTAACCGTATGAAAACACATTCTTTATATCCTTTGTTCTTAATTTCCTCATGCATAATTTGTTTGCAAGGCTCTTTCTGTCAATCACATCTATACTTTTGATATGACAACCAGACTCCCTATCCTACTATCCCATACAGAAACCAGTATTATTTTAAAAACATGTAAACATGAGCACATTATTCCTCTGATCAAAATTATCCAGAAGTTTCCCATCAATCTTTCCTTAAAATCAAAATTCCTGAGCACTACCTGAAAAGGCCTACATAATCTGGATTTTAGGAGCTCTGATGGTGTAGTGCCTAAGCCATTTGACTGCTAACCAGAAGGCTGGCAGTTCAAATCCACCAGCCACTCCTTGGAAGGAAGACTGGGCAATCTATTTCCCTAGCGATATCACCTTGGAAACCCAAGGAGGGTTTGCTATGAGTTGGATCTGACTCAACAGCAGTGAGTTTGGTTTGGTTTTGGTTTAATTTGGATTTTACTATTGATCTCTTGATTACTCCATTCCAGTTTCATTCTTGTTTTTCCTCCACACACTAAAGCTGTTACAACTACAACTAACATAACTTAGAAGGATGCTCAAAAATGTAGATTAGCTCTGTTCCCTGGGGAAAAAAAAAACACTGATTTTTACAAATAGGTAACAGCCTTTATCATAAACAACCGTTTTCGTTATCAAATTTCCTTTTGAAATCTCCCTATAAGTCTTGCACTCTCCATCCCAAAAAGAGAAGTGGAGTCCAACCTGGTTACTGACACTATATCAAAGTCTAGGTGTGAAGAATGCACAGTCTCCTCTACCAGATGTAGATGCAATTCATCATGTCTGGAGACACAGGAAATAAAACAAAGAATGGGAAATATACAAAAGTCCCAGGTCCTTAGCACAATGACAAAATGTGAGATAGGTATTATGCAGAATCCCTGTCATAGGAAAGTCTTTGATTAGATTTTGATTCCCATATCTGCATGAAACTTCCATTATCTTTAGCTTCATGGTCATGTCTGCAATGGGCAGTGGGGTGTTTGTCCTACAGACATAGAGAATGGCTGGCCATGTCAATCTAGGTCAAGTTTGTAGACCAAAGGTTGGTTTCTTTGGCAATTCTGTTTTCTCAGAAACATAGTGGGTTTCTGATGTATTTGCTCCACATACAAGAAAACACAGATTTTTTAATTATTTACACCCTTTCTATTTTTCTGGGAGGATTGATTCTTAAATGAATTAATATCTTTTTTCCTAATACTATGTCAAAGGCAACAAACAATGGGAAACACACTCTAACTCTCTGACTCTTTCCAATAACATTCTTCCAGACTTAGACAAGCATTTTGAATTCAATTATATGAACTTAAAATTCTATATTTGGGAGTACTGTGAAACAGAAAAATCTAAAATACATACACATATATAGGAGTTCTGGTGGTAAAGAGCCTAAGGCACTTGACTGCTAACCAGAAGCCTGGTGGTTCAAACCCACCAGCCACTCCTCGAAAGAAAAACTGGGCAATCTACTTCCGTAGAGATACTGCCTTGGAAACACAAGAAGGGATCACTAGGAGTTGCAATCGACTCGACAGCAGTGAATTTTGAGTTTTTATATACATATATATATGACTTGAGTAACTAAGGGGTTGGGAGCTCTGGTAGCATAGTGGCTAAGACACTTGCCTGCTAACCA
>NW_006922553.1:284523-285609 GCF_000298275.1 Orycteropus afer afer
TTGGTGACAGAAATAATGCTGGAACTCTTATGGTATAATTTTGCAAGGTGAATGACTTGTTCATTGCAAACACCTTTTTTCAGCAACACAAATGGTGGCTGTACATGTGGACTTCACCAGATGGAACACACAGGAATCAGAATGACTACATCTGTGGCAAGAGAAGATGGAAAACTCAGTATCTTCAGCCAAAACCAGGCCAGGAGCTGACTGTGGAACAGACCATCAACTGCTCACATGAAAGTTCAACTTGAAGTTAAAGACAATTAAAACAAGGCCACGAGAGCCAAAATATGATCTAGAATATATCCCTCCTGAATTTAGAGACCTTCTAAAGAACAGATTTGATGCATTGAACACCAGTGACCAGAAACCAGGTGAATTGTGGGATGACATCAAGAGCATCATCCATGAAGAAAGCAAGAGGTCACTAAAAAGAAAAAAGAAGAGAAGATCAAAATGGATGACAGAAGAGACTCTGGAACTTGCCGTTGAGTGGAGAATTGCTAAAGCAAATGGAAGAAATGACAAGATAAAAGAGTTGAAATGAAGATTTCAAAGAGAAGCTCGAGAAGACAAAGCCAATTATTATAATGAAATGTGCAAAGACCTGGAGTTAGAAAACCAAAAGGGAACAACACGCTAGGCATTTCTCAAGCTGAAAGAATTGAGGGAAAAAAATTAAGCCTCAAGTTGCAATATTGAGAGATTCTAAGGGCAAAACATTGAATGATGTAGGGAACATCAAAAGAAGATGGAAGGAATGCACAGAGTCACTGTACCAAAAAGAACTGGTCGATCTTCATCCATTTCAGGAGATGGTATATGATCTAGAACCAATGGTACTGAAGGAGGAAGTCGAAGCTGCAATGAAGGAATTGATGAAGAACAAGGCTCCAGAATTGATGGGATACCCATTGAGATATTTCAACAAACGGATGCTGCACTGGAGGCACTCACTTGGTTATGCCAAGAGATTTGGAAGACAGCTACCTGGCCAATTGACTGGAAGAGATCCACATTTGTACCCATTCCAAAGAAAGGTGATCCCACAGAATGTGGAAATTATCAAACAAAGTCACTAAT
>NW_006922553.1:291888-293934 GCF_000298275.1 Orycteropus afer afer
ATATATACACACACCTACAAATGTATTCAAGAAAAATTGTATTCTAAAACAAAGGCTTTGATCCATCTTTAACTTCTTCTTAGTTACATGGCTATAGCATTGATTGATAGGACTGTTTCTTTTCCTTGTAAGTTTTTGTTTGTTTCTTAGAATTAAAATTATATTGACCTTGAAATTTAAAAAAAAAAAATTTTTCAGTTTAGAATTCATAATAAATAGATATTGCTTGGAGATATTATAAAGAAATGTATGCATCTTTACAAACAATCCAATTTAAAAATGAGCAGAAGACATGGATACACACTTCAACAAAGAGGATACTCAGGCGGCCAACAAACACATGAAGAAATGTTTATGATCTTTAGCCATTAGAGAGATGCAAATCAAAACAATAGTGAGGTATCATCTTGCCCCAGCACTAATAGCAAAGTTCAACAACACAGAAAATAACAAATGCTGGTGAGGGTGTGGAGAGATTGGGACTCTCATACACTGCTCGTGGAGCTGTCAAATGATACAACTGTGGAAATTGGTATGGCAATTCTTTAAAAAGTTGGAATTAGAAATACCATTTGATCCTGCTAAATTGTTGTTGTTGTTGTTATGTGCCGTCGAGTCGGACCGACTCATAGCTACCCCTCCCTGGGTTTCCAAGGTAGTATCACTACGGAAGTACATTGTCCCATCTTCCTTCCGTGGAGTTGTTGGTACTAGGTATATATGCTAAAGAAGTGAGAACTAGGGCAAGAACAATATATGCACAACCCTGTTCATTGCAGCACTATTCACAACAGCAAAGAGATGGAAACAACCTAAGTTCCCATCAACAGAAGAATGGATAACCAAACTATGGTTCATACACAGAATGGAATACTATGCAACACTAAAGAATAATTTAGAATCTGCAAAACACCACATAATGTGGATGAACTTGGAGGACATTATGTTGAGTGAAATAAGTCCATCTCAGAAGGACAAATATTGTATTAGTTCACTATTGTAAAATGTCAAGGAAAAGTTTATTTATGGAAGGAAGATTTCTTTGTTGGTTACCAGAGATGGGATAGGAGGAGAAGGAACACTGTTAGATAGGTAGAGACAAGTATTGATTTGGGTGAAGGAAGGGCAATGTACCAAAAGTGAGTGATCAACACAGTGGCACTGAAGAACAGAAAGACATAGAGAGGTACACCGGACATATAAAGATGAACCCTTTTGCATGTACAGTACTGCACTGTCAGTGATGGCAAGCATTGATCTATGGGTGGATAGATGGGTGGACAGGCTGAATGATCAGGTATGTCTAGGCAGAAGGGAGT
Organism: Orycteropus afer afer; assembly: GCF_000298275.1. Lineage (NCBI taxonomy): Eukaryota > Metazoa > Chordata > Mammalia > Tubulidentata > Orycteropodidae > Orycteropus > Orycteropus afer. The sequence continues at coordinate 293,208 of NW_006922553.1, forward strand.
GTACCCATGAGCATGTATAGGGTTGGCAGATGATGTATCTACATGGGTATTTCTATGTGCTGTAAGAATGCCTGGGTATATAGTAGATCTGGCAAAGGGCAAGGTTATGGTGGCTTCTTGGTCACAACCAGCTATGCTGAGGAAGTGAGTAGTTGGACCTGTGAGCTTGGGACCATGGTCATAGGGGACCTCAAGCTCAATTGGCATAATATACTACACAAAAACATTGCTCTACATCCTACTTTGGTGAGTAGTGACTGGGTCTTAAAAGCTTGCAAGTGACCTTCTAGATGCAACGATGGGTCTCTCCTTGTCCAGAGGAAAGAAGAACGAAGAAAACCAAAGACACATGGAAACAATTAGTCCAAGAGACTACTAGACCATGCGATCCTCAACCTATATGACCATGAGGTCAGAACTAGATGGTGCCCAGCAACCACTGTCAACCACTTGGAAAGGGATCAGTGCAGGAGATCCTGGATAGAGTGGGAGAACAACATAGAAAAAAACTCAAAATTATAAAAGAAGATCAGGTTTGCTAGTCTGATAGAGTCTGGTGAGACCCGTGAGACTATGGCCCCTAGTTATCCTTCAGTTCTGGAACTGAACTCACTCCTGTGGCTTCCAGCCAAACAAAAGAGATGTATATGGGGTGAACATTTATATCAGGTGGATACACTGCTTGGATTGATCAATCAATTATAGGAGAACAGAAGGGCAGTGCATT
>NW_006922553.1:294209-297615 GCF_000298275.1 Orycteropus afer afer
AAGTAGGATTGCCCAACCTTCCTTCCGAGGAGTGGCTGGTGGGTTTGAACCGCCAGCCTTCTGGTTAGCAGTCAAGTGCCTTAACCACTATGCTACCAGAGCTCCTAGCCAAATCACAATAAATAATAATAATAAAAAAGACAGAAAGAAATGTATGTATCTTAACAGAGCATTTTCTGATGTAGGCCTTTTGTTGTTTTGGGTTTTTTTGTTTTTGTTTTTGTTAAATGCTTGGTTTCACTCCTTTGCATTTTGAAAAGACAGAGGCTATATTTGTTGAGATTGATATTTCTAAATAAATTTTCTTAGATTTAGCAAAGGTATTTTACTGACAGATATCTATACTCAACCAGCTTTTTATCATCATGCTTAGTCACTCTTGTATAAAAGAAAAGATCTCATGGTGTTCACTTTTTAAGTCAACTTTGAAAAAAACTCATCTGCTATTGAATAACTGTTATAAATAATCTTATTCAGTCATTAAATATTCAAGCAGCAACTTAAAATATCATCAACGCAATTCACCAAAAATATTAAGATCAGAAACAATTAGTGGTATTACTCATGGAGAACAATGTTTTCTTCCACCTATAACTGAAGTATCAAACTGAAGATATTTATGTTAAGATACTATAAATTACTCTCTTATTTTGTTATTGTTGTTGTTAGCTTGCTTCTTGCTAATTTAAACAAGAAAGTGCTTGCCAAATATTTTGCAAAAGAGAGGTGTCTGGATGTTTTTTATTATATTTCTCAAGAAAAACAAGTCACATGCTACCAGATTCAGAGGGGACATCTCCAAATATTTCTAATATATATAAACAGGCTAACACAATAAACTACTAAGAATAAAAATCCTTAAATGTAACTTTTCTCTTGGGGAAAAAAATGAAAGATCACTTTTATATAGAATTTTGACTGATGATATCCATTCATTTCTTAATTATGCTATTAACTATAATAAAATACACTTGACAGGAGAATACATAGAGGTACAAATATCGGCTTGTACAACATGTATATGTTAAGGATGATTTAAAGGAGCTCTGGTGGTGTAGTAGTTAAGGTATTTGGCTGCTAACCTTTGCTCTTCAGTGCTTGAAAGAGTTCTTTTGCAGCAGATTTGCCCAGTGCCATACATCATCTGATATCCTGACTACTGCTTCCATTGGTGTTGGCTGTAGAAACAAGTGATATGAAATCTTTGACAACTTCAATCTTTTCTCCATTTATCACGATGCTGCTTACTAGTCCAGTTGTGAGGATTTTTGTTTCCTTTGTATTGGGGTCTAATCCACACTGCAGACTATATTCTTCAACGTTCATCAGTAAGTGCTTCAATCATCCTCACTTTCAGCAAGGTTGTGTCTGTAATGTATAATCTAGTCTCAAATGTTTTCTTTAGCTCATTGATTATGGATAACTCCTCATGAAGTTATGAATATAGGTTAAAGGAGGGGTGATAATGTGGCAGAAGTAGACACACCCAGAATTTGAGGTATTCTGCTCATTTTACATGTTGGAACACTCCTGGCCATAATTTGGTGATTTTGGTTTGGTGAATAAGAAGCAAACATTCAATTTCTATCAGGGAGCTAAGTTTACATAGTTACCATGATCTCATGGTCAAGCATTCAGACTCTACTAATATTTCATTAGGAGCTCTGATAGCGTAGTGCCTAAGGCACTTGACTGCTAACCAGAATGCTGGTGGTTCAAATCCACCAGCCACTCCTCAGAAGGAAGGTTGGGCAATCTACTTCCATATTGATACTGCCTCAGAAACCCAAGGAGGGGTCGCTATGAGTCGGGTCCGATTCGACGGCACATAACAACAACAACAACAATATTTCATTTAAAAAAAAGAAGAAGAAAACTATCTATTTCGTGAAAAGCTTATGGACTTTATAGAAAATCCTAAAAACTAGCTACAATTTTCTTATGAAACCTTGCCATAGTTTCCATATATCTTATGTGGCTATTTTAAGCAATGATGAATCTGCTTTGACACAAGACCCAAAATGAAAGATCTCCTTGAAGTGCATCCTCAAATAGTTGGAGAGCATTTACTGGACTTAACTCAAAGCACCCTTTGTATTAAATACATATAAATTGAGTAAAACCAAGAGAAAAAAAAAACCTCTCTGCCATCGAGTTGGATCTGACTCATAGTGACCCCTCCTTGGGTTTCGTATCACTATGGAAGTAGATTGCCCAACCTACCTTCCGATGAGTGCCTGGTGGGTTTGAAGCACCAGACTTCTGGTTAGCAGTCAAATGCCTTAGGCACTACGCCACCAGAGCTCCCATACATTTGAATGTACTACTCATATACTACTCATAAACTGAGTAGTACATTCAAATGCTGTGGAATTCAAAATCAAAGGAAGATCCTTATGTATTATGTTGCCTTCTTAATGGTAGAAGGAGTTCCTGGGTGGTGAAAATGGTTAATATGCTCACTGTTAACCAAATGTTTGAGGTTCAAGTTTACTCAGAGACACCTTGGACGGAAGGCCTGGCAGTCTACTTCTGAAAAATCAGCCGCTAAAAACCTTATGAACCTCAGTTTTACTCTAAAACATGGAGTCTCTATGAGTCAGAATCAACTCAACAACAATTGTTTTTGCGTGTGCATGTGTGTGTGTGTGTGTGTGTGTGTTTTAATGGTACAAAGTATAATCTCGCTTCCATTTTAGAGGGGATATTTGAACATGGTCCAGGTCACTGGACTCTCAGAAATGTCAGAATGTGTTTTCATTGGGTTTATCTCTCAGACATATTCTGCCTAGCGTATGTCTTATAAAGGCATTCGCAGTTTCTACTACCTTATGTAATATGTGTGACAATGAACTATTCAAGGCTAAACTTTGGTTCAGATTTCATAGCTGTGAGGTAAGATGTCTGTGCTTTCTAGGTGATGGCAAACTGCATCTCTTGTGTTGTTTTTCCAGCTCATTTCCAAAGTGGTTTGATTGTTTTTCTTTTTCCTCAGATTGATAGCTGTGATGGGATATCAGGAACTATACAGATTGTCTCTGGTTAGGTAACCCTATATGGAGCATCCATTTATTAAGTACATTTATGATAATCCACTGCCATTCTCTCAGACACATCCACCTTCTTCATTAGTCAATCTGGGATGTTGAATGGGGATATGACAGGAATCTCATTTGCTGCATTTTTTTTCTTTTAATTCTATGAATTAATCTTTGTGATTCTTCCAAGGGTGCTACATTTCTTTTTATTACTTACTATGGGAATGATTTCAGAGATATCCACTTGCTTCCATGCAACAGAAAAGATAATACTCTGTAAGTCAGAGAACTAATATGGGGCCTTGACATTATTTTGAGACTCTTTATAAACCATACAATCAACTACTAATGAAAGGAATGTAAGATGT
>NW_006922553.1:297885-300475 GCF_000298275.1 Orycteropus afer afer
CACAGGTGTGGGTTCAATTCCAGACCTGAAGGGCAGCTAGGGGCCATAGTCTCAGTGGTTCCACCAGGCTCTATCAGACCAGCAAACCATGTCCCCCTTCCTTTGTTTTCCCACAAGATTTTGTTTTGTTCCACATTGTTCTCCCTTTCTATCCAGGATCTACTACATAGATCCCCTTCCAAGTGGTTGACAGTGGTAGCCAGGCACCATCTAGTTTCTCTGGTCTCATAGTAATATAGGCTGTGGATCACATGGTGTACCTGTTGCTAGGACAAATTGTTTCCATGAATCTTTGGTTTTCTTCATTCTTCTTTGCTCTGGACGAGGAGACACCCATCATTGCATAAGATGTGTTTTGAGAGCACTGTGGTTCTACTGTGAGGATGAGTTTAAAAACAACTCAGTATCATTGGATCTGTATATAATCACCAGACTCTGAATGATAGAGTGAATCAGTGTTCTGGGTAAGGTATTTCAGAGTCAATGCAAAAAAAATCCTGGAAAAAAATTCTATTTATTTTACTCAATTATAAATTTTTCTTGGTAACAGACCATAGGTCCTAAAGTGCAAGACTGGAAGAAGTTGGCAAAATGCTTGTGTTATTATTATAGACTGCTTCTTTAAGTATATTGTCTTAGGTTGGGTTCCCTCAGAAGCAGACCCAGTGACAAGGATTTATGTGAAAGTGATTTGTTAGGGAAGTCATCCCAGGAGAATCTCCTAGGAGAAAGCAGTATATGAAAGAGGAAGAAATCAAGTAAATACATAAGTTTAGTTAACTTCAGCTTATTCCAACATAGAATGTTTAGATTGTCAATTACTTCTGAAAATCGTCTGGCAAGAAACAACGGAGCAGGGGTTTCATATACGACCTTAAACATTGTTGTTGGTAGCACCATCAAATCAGTTCTGACTCATAGCAACCCTATGTATGACAGAAAGAAATACTGCCCGGTCCTGTGCCAGCCTCACAATCCTTGCTGTGCTTGAGCCCATCATTGTAGCCACTGTGTCAATTCATCTTGTTGAGATTCTTCCCCTTCTTCACTGACCCTCTACTTTACCAAGCATGATATCCTTCTCTGGGGACTGGTCCCTTCTGATAACATGATCAAAGTAGGTGAGACAAAGTCTGGCCATTCTGGCTTCCAAGGCGCATTCTGTCTGCACTTCTTCCAGGACATATTTGTTTGTTCTTCTAGCAGTCTATGGTACTTTGGTACTTTCAGTATTCTTCACCAATACCACAATTCAAATTCATCAATTCTTCTATCTTCCTTATTCATTGTCCAGCTCTCACATGCATACCATGGCTTAGGTCAGGTGCACCTTAGTCTTCAATGTGACATCTTTGCTCTTTAATACTTTAAAGAGGTCTTTTGCTGCATATTTGTCCAGTGCAATATGATTTTTGATTTCTTGGCTGCTGGTTCCACAGATGTTGATTGTGCCTTAAACATTAGTCATTGGCTAAGGACTCCCTGAGGATACAAACCTTTGGGTACTTCCAGATCTCTGCTCTTATGGGCATAACAGTTCTAGTAGCCCAAAGGCAATTCTTCAACGAAAAAGTACATCAAAGTTGAAGGAGACACACACACAAACAATAAAAGGGATTCAAGGAGATCTGAGTGGGGCACTGAGGAGGTTTATAAGAAGTACTTAGTTTCTCCTTTAATTTAGGGGCCATAGTAACTGCAAACATTCCAAGGACAGTGAGGATGGCACAGGACTGGGCAGTGTTATGTTCTGTTGTACATAGAGTTGCTATGACTCAGAGCCAAGTAAAGAGCACCTAACAACAATGAAACCAAGAAACCAAACTCACTGCCATTGAGTCGATTCCCCATTGGGTTTCTGAGGTAGTAAATCTTTACAGAGGTAGATTGCCATATCTTTCTTCCGCGAAGTGGCTGGTAGGTTTGAATAGCTGACCTTCTGGTTAGCAGCCAAATGCCTTATCCACTATGCCAGAGCTCCTAACAGCAACAAGGAACTGCTAAAAATTTGAGAGAAGAAGATTCATCAGAGTTGGAGTTTAAAATGTAGACAAATAAAACGAGACTAAAGAACTATGGGATTCCCTGGGTGACACAAGCATAAAGCACTCAACTACAAGTTGAAAAGTTGGTACTTTGAACCCACATAGAGAAACCTAGAAATATAGGCCTTGAAAACCCCATGGAGCAGTTCTACCTTGCACACATGGTGTTGTCAAGAGACAGAATCAACTAGCCAATGGCTAGCAACAATAAAGTGATTAGGAAGAAGAAGCAAACACCATATAAGAACATTTACACATGTTTTCAGTCAAATGTAGGGAGATGATGCAAATGAAACAGAGAATTGACAACTTGGACCAGATATATGACTCAAACAAATGCAAAATAATACCTTGAGAAAATATTCTGCTTTATACCTATTGATGGGAGAAAAATAGTGGGTTGGGTGAGCATTGAAATAGAACTTGATGTGAACCAGAGCAGAAAATTAAATGGGAATTTAAAAGAAAATATTTGTTGGGACCACAAAAAAAATAGAGTATATGTTTCTAAATGTGAACTATAGCACTGAATTTAGCAGTTCCTA
>NW_006922553.1:300696-302750 GCF_000298275.1 Orycteropus afer afer
CCAGAAGCCTGGCAGTTCAAACCTACCAGCCACTCTCCGGAAGGAAGGTTGGGCAATCTATTTCTGTAGTGATACCGCCTCAGAAACCCAAGGAGGGGTCTCTATGAGTCGGATCTGACTTTGACAGCAATGAGTTTGGTTTCTGGTGGTGTAGTGCCTAAGACATTTGACTGCTAACCAGAAGCCTGGCAGTTCAAACCCACCAGCCACTCCCCAGAAGGAAGATTGGGCAATCTACTTCCATAACGATACTGCCTTGGACACCCAAGGAGGGGTGGTTATGAGTCGGATCAGACTCGACGGCAGTGAGTTTGGTTTCTTTTTGAAGTTTCAAATAATTATTTTTCTTTTTAAATTTCATTGCCTTTAACTCTTGTGCACAAGAGTAACAAATAAATTTGAATAAACCTTATCACATACAGAGCTAAGGATCATCTAGAAAATTAAACTTTAGGAAAAGAAAAATAATATCAATAAGTGAAATAAGTATACACCTATAATCATGAATACAAAGATTAAAAGAAAACAACTGTTTTAATAGTTCAAAATAAAGGATTGACCATAGCTACAATAGTTGTATTAGTAGTGCCAATTGTGAAAAGCTTTACATATTGAAATATTTACATATTTTAGTGGAAATCCATATTTACATTGTGAATGTAAAATTAAACTATATTTTGTTGACTTTTATTTCTGCAGTTATGAAACCTTAAGTTTTCCTTTTTTTCTTTATCTGAGTTCATAAAAATTATGTTACACCAGAGAGAAGTCATTAGACCAATATACTATCCAATATATAAAATAATAATAATAATAATTAAAAAAAACAACTCACTGCCATCGAGTCGATTTTGACTCATAGCAGCTGCCTTTGGCTTTCTGAGATGGTAAATCTTTATGGAAGTAGATTGCCCAGTCTTCCTTCTGTGGAGTGGCTGGTGAGTTTCAACCACCAGCCTTCTGGTTAGTAGTGAAATGCCTCAGGCACTATGGCACCAGAGCTCCTTTCCAATATGTCCATTACATCCAAAACAGGGATATACTGGCCATTGGGACTGGCCACAAAAGCTTAGCCACAAAGCAGGACTATCATGACTACCATTGGGATCCTCTTTCAATCCATTCATTCCATCAGAAATCACATTTCTATATTCATACCCACTATCCCCTTTTTCAAGGAGCTATGGTGGCATGGTGCCTAAAGCATTTGACTGCTAACCAGAAGGTTGGTGGTTCAAACCCACCAGCCACTCCACTGAAGGAAGACAGGGCAACCTACTCCCATCAAGATTTATTATATCAGAAACCCAAAGGGGATCACTATCAGTCAGAATAGACTCAATGGCAGTGAGTTTAGTTTGGTTTGTCCCCTTTTTCAAGTTGCTCTGTGGCGTAGTGGACAAGGTATGTGGCTGCTAACCAGGAGGTTGGTGGTTCAAATCCACTAGATGCTCTATGGGAGGAAGATGAGGCAATCTACTTCTGTAAAGATTTACCACCTTAGAAACCCAATGGTGGTTGCTATGAGTTGGAACCCACTCAGTGGCAGCAAGTTTGGTTTATTTTTGGTATCCCTTTTTTCCAGAGCATATTCTTTCTTTCTCTGACTATAATTATAACGTTAAAACTCAGAAACATCTGTAGGCAAGCCAAAGCAGCATGATTGTGTTTATACTTTAAGCTTCTAGCCTGAACACTTTTCAATGTTATTTTATAAACTAATCTGGTCCATTATGCTTGAAGTGTCAAGCTGATTACTGTGGCCAACACCGCCCTCTGTAAGAGGCTTTACTGATTTTCAGTCCTGAGAACAATCTCCCCTGAGCCCTTATTTCAGCCACCTAACACAAGTAGGCCCCAGGGTTTCACTAATAATTACAGATCTCCTTTTCCAAAGCTAATTTAGAAGCCCAAAGTTTGCAGATAACTTTCACTCCTGCTTACCAACTTGACTCTCTATTCTCTTTATATTGTTTCATAATATGGTGATCACACTCCATTAAGTTGAGGAAATTTAGATGAAACTTAGAATTTATCCAAAATATGAGTATAAA
>NW_006922553.1:302890-303632 GCF_000298275.1 Orycteropus afer afer
AAAAATCCTGCCTGTTGTTGTTAGGTGCCAACTCATAGCAATTTCTACTCATAATAACTCCATGTGACAGCGTAGAAATCCCCCATAGCATTTTCTAAGCTCTGGTAGCATAGTGCCTAAGGCACTTGACTGCTAACCAGAAGGCTAGTGGTTCAAACCCAAAGAGGGGTCGCTATGAGTCAGGTCCTACTTGATGGCACATAACAGCAACAACAACAATCTTTTTAGGAGCTGATCACCAGGTCTTTCTTCGAAGGAGCTTCTGGGCAGGTTTCAACCAAAAAACTTTCATTTAGAGTACTTAACCTTTGCAACACCTAAACCAAAAGAAAGCCATCTTCCTTCCGAGGAGTGGCTGGTGGGTTTGGACCACCAGCCTTCTGGTTAGCAGTCAAATGCCTTAGGCACTACACCACCAGAGCTCCTGACTCCTTAAAATCCTTTCTAGGCAGATCTATTTAGCAAAATTGTCAGTTCCATGAGGGTAGGGACCATGTGTGTTTCATGACTGTTGTTACATCTCTATCTATAAAGAGTACCTAGCACAAAAATATTTGTTTATTGAATGATTGGAAAAATAAACCTCAGAGTCAATGTATCATTAACTCAGAACTTGACTTTCTCCTTAATCTAATCTGCCTTAGACTCAGTATCAACCGAACTTTGCTTCTTTTCCAACAAATTCTACATGTATAATTCAGTGATACTGATTACATTCATCATGTTTTACAACCATTATCAC
>NW_006922553.1:303807-309554 GCF_000298275.1 Orycteropus afer afer
TATTCCCCATGGTGAGATTGGATGTGGTGTAATCACCTTCATGGTGGAATCTGCTGTGAGCAATTAATCAGTTGAATGGGAGTTACCTTCAGAGTGTGGCCTACTTCTAGTATATATGGAAAGGATCCTGCATGGCTTGTCCTCATCTCCATTTCCTGGATTTGAACCAGTGGCCTGTTGTGCTGCCTGCTGATCTTGGGACTGTTGCTTTCATAGCCTGTGAGCCAACAACCTGTAGCCTGCTATAGTGTCTGACAATCTTGAGTTCATCAGCCCCTGCAATTACATGAGTCAGGAGAAGGCTCCAGCTGGGCCCAGAAGGTAGAGCTGAAGCCCAAGGTTGAGGGGCCTCCATCCACCCCTAGAACTGGCACTTTGAACTTGGACTTTTAACCTAGTTTTCCCCTAGAGCCAGCATGCTGAATTCGAACTTCTAGCCTCCTAAACTATAAGAGAATAAATTTCTGTTTGATAAAGTCATCTACTTAGGATATTTCTGTTATAGCAGCACTAGAAACCTGAGCCAGTTTCTATATATTTTCTTATTTCATATATATGAGATCATATATTATTTATCCTTTTGCGACTGAGTTATTTTATGCAGCATAATGTTTTCAAAGTTCATCCATGTTGTAGCTTGTATCAGGACTTCATTTCTCTTTATGGCTGAGTAACGTTCCATTGTAGGCATAAAGCACATTTTATTTATCTATTCATCTGTTGATGGACATTTTTGTTGTTTCCACATTTTGGCTATTGTGAAAAGTAGTACAATGGACATTGGTGTACTGGTTTCTGTTCGCATTCCTGATTTCATTTCTGGCCATATACCAAGGATTGGGATGCTGGCTCATATGGTAGTTGAATGTTCAACTTTTTGAGGAACTGCCAAACTAATTTTCACTATGGCTGTACTATATTACATTCTCATTAGCAATGGATGAGGGTTCCATTTTCTCCACAACTTTACCAATATCTATGGTTTCCTTTTTGTTTTTTCATCATTGCTATGCTAAAAGGGATGCATCTTAATTGCTAGCTCTGACCAGTAGAAGCTGTCTCTTCTAATACATCTGAATTTAATAACCCACAAATTAATTTGACTGGTGTCTTTCCTTCAAGTAATTTTCAAAATGTTGTACACAATAGTAAACAATAAAAGATGCTTTTTGATGAAACTGAATGAACATATAATATCTTTGGCTGAGAACTGTTAAGCTGTGAACTTATCCTTTAGAGTCTGAGTTCTTCAGAGACAAGGAGTTTGTGTCATTATTTTATTTTTTCCTACTCCTTGTCCCCAGGGTAGGATTAAGGAATGTGAGGACCCTAAACACTAATAATCTGTGTTTCCCTTCCTTGGCTTATTTACCCATTTGAACAGATCATGTGAATTTATAAATGTGTGCTTGTGTGTGTGTGTGTGTGTTTGTATGTATGTGTGTCTTAGCTGTCAATGATGTAATTTAGCTCTGGTGGCATAGTACCTAAGGCATATGACTACTGACCAGAAGGCTGGTGGTTCAAAGCCACCACCCACTTCTCAGAGGGAAGACTGGGCAATTTACTTCCGTAGATATACTGTCTCAGAAACTCAAGGAGGGGTTGCTATGAGTCAGGATTGACTCGACGACAGTGAGTTTTTAGTTAATTTTTTAAAAAATAATATTAGCATAAGCCATTTTAACAAAATGAGATGAACTGGATTACATCATTTTCTGTGGATGTGGCCCTGGAGAAAGACATCATGCTTAGTAAAGTAGAGGGTCAGAGAAAATAAGAAGACTTTCAATGCGATGGATTGACACAGCAGATGCAACAGTGGACTCAAACATAGTAACAATTGTGAAGATGGCACAGGATTGGACAGTGCTTCATTTGCTTGTACCATGAGTTGGAATCAACTAGACAGTGCCTAGAAACAACAGTGGATTCAGGGTAATAAGATTTTTACCATATACTACATTTTCTACAAAAAGAATATTCCACGTATTCTACAACAACAACAAAAAAAGGACTCAGTGAACTTAGTTATTTCAATAATCTATGTAAAATTCTGTTTATCTCCCACAATAAAAAATCGATTTTCACCAATTTTGCTTTAAACTGTTCATACTTCAGTTTTGATGTTTGTTTTGTAACAAATGCTATAATCACAAATGAACAAATGTATGTGCTTGACAGATTTCTATATATGTATTTCCATATGCTACAAATATAACCATGTATATGAATAAAGTGTAGCATACAGGGGCAAAGTTATGAAAATTTCTTAGTGATAACCAAAGACCTTGTGGGAATGAGAAAAAAAAAAAAGAAAAGAAAAGATGTCACAAAAGAAAATTTAGTGACGAGAAAATAAATACTACAACAAATTATTTTATTTTTACGTATTAGAGATTTATCATCTCTAATAAGTAATAATGATAAACATTTCTTTCTATTATTTTCTTTTAAAAATTCCTCAGTGACTTCATCATGGTTATGCTGCCAAACAATATCTCCTTCCATACATAATAAAGATAATGAATTGAGATTTTTTGAATCATTGCTGTACACTGATGGTTTTTTGAATCTCTTTAGGGATGAAATGAGCACTATGTTGTACAGTTTGAGATCACTGAAGTAAAGAATATGCATAAAGCAATTTCAACATTGGGAAATATGCACTGTATTTTATCTTCTGTTATGGAATCATATATGCCTATGAGAAAAATGAGTCTTTCTTGAATCCTGTAAATTTAGTTCTCATGTAAGAATTAAATTATCAAAATTCTTCATAAAGTTTGTATTTGAATCATCAAGATAAGCCTGCACTAACTTCTTGGATGCCTTATTCATCTTTCATCAGGTATATCCACATTGTTTAAGGAAAATCTATTTGAAAGAACTTCATACACTTTCATCTTTCTTTTCATGCAAGATTGAAGTGTGTCAATGATGGTATACAGTATGATTATGAAAAATTGATCTCTAGTACTTGGTGATACTTCTGGACCACTTCTGTCATTTCTTTCTTTCTTTCTAATGCTTCTGCGATGGTGAACAGCTTAATAATCAGTATTTGGCACTTTTTGTTTTGATGTGTTTCCAAATTTTTCAAAATCTTCTCTTAGATTATATATATATACCATGTTAATCACTGGTAGAGATCTGTGCATGTCTTTAAATTTACTTCTAAATCTTGGAGAGCTTGATTCATCTAATGAAAATGCTGCAATATATGATTCCACATAACCAACATAAACACATCCTCTAGTGTTTTCATTTTGTTGGCAATGTGTTTATCTTCTCTTTGGTTTCTCCTTTTTGTGTCTGGTCTTCAGCAACATTTTTTAAGGCATCTAGATTCTGAGTGCAGGATTCTATGATTGAACTCAATGCTACACCATGCACTTCACAATGTGTGTTAGAAAGGCATTTTAAAACTCAATTATTGCCTAAATATGATTTAAGAACTACCCATTGCCAGATAGATGCAGCAAAAAATGAATACAGTAACTGAACATTACACAAAAGAAAATCAAATGCTTCTGGACAACAATCTACTGCACTACATCCTGGAAGATTAAGTGAATGCACAGCACATGATATGAAAATTTTCATTATGTTCTAAAATATTCTGTTATATGCCTTTATAACTCCCTGATATATTAGCAGCATTGTCATAAGACTGGCCTCTTCATTTAGAAAAATCCATTTTTCAAACTTCACATAAATAATGAAGTATTTGATTTGCAATTTCTTTCTTCTTTTAAGCTAGTAAGTGTGATAAATTGCTTGACAGGTTTTCCATCTGTTGGAGATAACATATCCTAAACAATACTTAGCTAATCTGTATGAGACAGATCAGGAGTGGAATCTATAGACACAATGAAATATCAAGCTATACTTATTTCACTGAAAATAGTTGATCAAACATTTTCACTTATTGTTTATTAATTCTTCACATGTTGTTTTAGACATAAACAATGGGTTGCCCTTTCCTGTGTTGCCATAGTTTGTAGTGACCTAAGTACTTCATTTCCTTCTTGATAAGATGGTCCATGTTCAGTGATTGTTAAAATGACAATAATGCATTGAACAAAGGCTTTCCAATACTGATGTTCTTCATTAATTTGTGTTCCTTGTTCATGAGTTAAATCAAAACCATGTCTTTGGTTAAAATATGACAACCTAATGTCTCTGTGATTGAACTATTTTAATGTGTATCAGTCATATTCAAGTTGTGTCAATCCCTAACTCCATCCATGGCAAATCGAGAGTTAAATGATTTAAGACTGAATGATTTATGAAGACAACAAAATATAGAGCCAACTGATGGATAACACAGTAGTCTGATGGATAACACAGTAGTCATACCCTCTCATAATTGTCAGCATTAGCTTTTCACCTTACAAATATATTCAATATATATTACAAATATATTCTGGCTACATTGTTCGTTTACCACTCAAATGGTCCACTGTTGACAATCACTTGGCCCTCTTTTGATCCAATAATTTACAGCATTAGAAGAAAAATTATTCCATAAAACAAGATCTATATTCCTGTTATTTATAGGCTCTGTAAATGTGACAACTTCAGATCCAAAAAAACAGTTTCACTTTTTAAATCTTTATTAATTTTTATTTTTTTACTACAGTTAGGAATGGATACAAAATTAAGAACAAATTCTGTTATATTCGAATTGCTATTAGTAATTTCAGCACTAGCAGTACTAGTAAAACAATTTGTGCCCATTAAATTTGAGTGTTCAAGGGATAAAGTCTCTTCTGATTCATAATGTTTTTAAAAGGAAGTTAATTTTGGAATTGTCTTTAGGGATACACAAATCCTATTCTTTTTATCTTCTGTGAGCTTTCATTTTTGCACTCCACTTAGTTGTTGTCATTTTGTTTTACCAGGATATAAAATTATGTTAGTTTTAACATTTGGTTTTAGTGTAGCAAATAAATGTATTAATATAAACTAAATAAAATGTATAAAACAAGTAAAATTTACAAAATAAAATTTGTTTGAATTTTAACATTAACATAAAAATTTATATTTGAAAATTAGTGAGCAAAACATCTGTATTTGGAACATGTAATTTTCTTCTTCAGGCCTGACATAGTCAAAAGAAATAACACTTAACCAAAAGAACCCAACAACATATCAAAACAATAACACATCATGACCAAGTGGGATTTATACCAATTATGCAAGAATGGTTCAACATTAGAAGAACAATCAACACAATCTACCACATAAATAAAACAAAGAAAAAATATATTATCATATGAATAGATCCAGAAAAGGCACTTGACAAAATACACAGCAATTTTTCATAAAAACACTTGTGAAAATACAAATAGAAGGAAAATTCCTCAACATAATTAAGGGCATATACACTAAACCAATGGCCACGTAGTCTCAACAGAGAGAAACTGAAAACTTTCTCCTTGCACACGGGAGCCAGAAAATTATGGCTTTTATCACCACTCTTATTCAATATTGGAAGCCCTAACCACAGCAATAAGGCAAGAAAGGAAAATAAAAGGCATCTAAATCGGCAAAGCTAAAGTATAAGTATCTCTATTTGTAGATGATATGATCCTATACATGGAAAATCCTAGAGAATCAACAAGGATACTGTTGGAATTAATAAAAAGATTCAGTAAAGTGACATAGAAGATGAACATAAAAATATCAGTCAGACACAAACAAATATTCTTTGATGGTTACCAGGGATGGGAGGGGAAGGG
>NW_006922553.1:309994-312194 GCF_000298275.1 Orycteropus afer afer
ACCAATGGACCAGAATTGAGAACCCAGAAGTAAATCCATCCACCTAAGGCCAGCTGATCTTTGACAAAGGGCCTAAACCCTTAGAATGGGGAAGGGATAGTCTCTTTAACAAATGATGCTGACAGAACTGGATACACATTTGTAGAAAAACGAAACAGGATCCGTATCTCTCACTATACACAAAAACTAATTCCAGATCGATCAAAGTCCTAAATTAAAAACCCAAAGCTATAAAGATCATCAAAGAAAATGTAAGGGCCCTAATACATGTTATAAATACACTGTCAAGCACAAATAAAAACACACAAACAGAAGACAAATTAGATGACTGGGACCTCCTAAAAATTAAACATTTATGTGCAAGAGAAGATTTCACGAAAGGAGTGAAAAGAGAACCTATAGACTGGGTGTGATGTAGTGAATTACTTGGTATGGCTCTTTTAGCCATGGTCTTTGGAACTCCCACCTGATTGCCAGGTGGAACTATGCAAATATAAGGGGATTGGATAGTTTGTGAATAATGTAAATAAGATACATAGCACTCTTGTGAGGATGGGACCATGCAAATAAGGACATGAGCATGTTCCTGAACCTGAATTGTAGATTGGGAGCTCTGGTAGCATAGTGCTTAGGGCACTTGACTGCTAACCAGAAGGCTGGCGGTTCAAACCCACCAACCACTCCTCTAAAGGAAGGTTGAGGAATCTACTTCCATAGTGATACCGCCTCGGAATCCCAAGGAGGGGTCACTATGAGTCAGGTCTGACTTGACAGTACATAACAACAACAGAGGCAGAAGTGGGAATGTCACTGCCATCAAGAGAAAAGAGCCAGAGGTGGAGTGGAGTGCATCTTTGAACCTAATATCCCTGCACTGGACCTCATTGATAGAGAGATGGCAGAGACGACTGGCTGAGGAACCAAAGGCACGAGACAGAGAGCACTTGCCCGAGCAGGGCAGAGGCCAGGCTGAGATGTCAAGGGCCAGAGAGGCATGCTGAGGGTATAGCAGAGGGGAGACTGTCCTGATAGAAGAATTCTGTCTTGAGCATGTTCCTGAACCTGAATTGTAGTCTGTTACTTCCCTAATAAACACCATAATGATGAGTATTGTCTGTGAATTCTGTATGGCCATTGCTACGAATTATTGAACCCAGCACAGAAGTAGTGAGTGCCATGAGAGGGACAGTGGGTGTCAGAGTTGGTAAAAAAGGTTTGAGGGTGGAGGTGGCCATGTCTGGCCTCACAGGAATAAGCCTCAGGCTGCTGCTGGTGATTCTTTCTCCCCATCGTGAGGTTGGAGGAGATCAGAGGAGGATGCCACCCCATGCCCTATTTGGATTGGCAATGACATAGCAGATAAGGAACTAATATCTAAAATTTACAGAAAACTTCAACAACAAAAAGACAAACCATCCAATGAAAAAAATAGACAGAGGACATAAACAGAAATTCACCAATGAAGACATTCAGGCAACTAACAAACACATTAAGAAATGCTTGAAATCATTAGTCATTAGAGAGATGCAATCAGAGCAATGAGATACATCTCAACCCCGTATAACCAGCAAACTTCAAGAAAACAGAAACAATAAAGGCTGGGGAGTTTGTGGAGAGAATAGTGGGACTATAAAATGGTGCAACAGCTAGGGTAAATGGTACGGAGCACCCTTAAACAGTTGGAAACAGAAATACCATAACATTTAGCTATGCCACCACTAGGTATATATGCTAGAGAAATAAGAGCCATGACACAAGCAAATGTATGCACACCCATGTTCAGCACAGCATTATTCACAATAGTAAAAAGATGGAAAAAACCTAAATGCCCATCAGTGGAGGAATGGATCAACAAAATATGGTACATATACACAATGGAATACTATACAATGTTAAAGAATAATGATCAATCTGTGAAACACCTCATAGCACAGATGAACCTGGAGGACATTATGCTGAGTGAAACTGTTGATGTTGGTAGGTACTGTCAAGTCATCTCCGACTCATAGCAACCTCATGTACGTATAGCAGAATGAACCACTGCCCGGTCCCGTGCCAGCCCCATTATCTTTGCTATGCAGCCACTGTGTCAGTCCATCTCGTTGAGGGCCTTCCCCTTTTTCTTTGTCCCTCCACTTTGCCAAGCATGATATCCTTCTGCAGGGAATGGTCCCTTCTTATAACATGACCAAAATAGGTG
>NW_006922553.1:312465-313238 GCF_000298275.1 Orycteropus afer afer
AGTAGTTGAGATGAAGTCTGTCCATTCTCACTTCCAAGGGGCATTCTGGCTGTACTTCTTCCAGGACAGATTTGTGAGTTCTTTTAGCAGTCCATGGTATTTTCAGAATTCTTCGCCAACTCCACAACTCAGAAGCATCGACTCTTCTTCGGTCTTCCTTTTTCATTGTCCAGCTCTCACGTGCATATGTGGCCATTGAAAATATCACAACTTGTGTCAAGCGCACCTTAGTTTTCAAGGAAATATCCTTGCTCCTCAGCACTTGAAGCAGGTCCTTTGCAGCAGATTTGCCTAATGCTATAAAATGTCTGATATTTTGACTGCTGCTTCCATTGCTGTTGATTGTAGAACCAAGTAATATGAAATCTTTGACAACTTCAGTCTTTTCTCCATTTATCATGATGCTGATGATTGGTCCCACTGTGAGGATTTTTGTTTTCTTTATATTGATGTGTAATCCATACTGCAGATTGCAGTCTTCAATCTTCATCAGTAAGTGTTTCAAGTCATCCTCATTTTCAGCAAGCAAAGTTGTGTCATCTGCATAATGCAGGTTGTTAATGATTCTTCCTCCAATCCTGATGCCACACTTCTCTTCATATAGTCTAGCTTCTCAGATTATTTGTTCAGCATACAGATTGAGTAAGTATGGTGAAAGGATACAACCCTGACACACTCCCTTCTTGATTTTAACAAGGCAGTGTCCCCTTGTTCTGTTCGAATGACAGCCTCCCGGTCTATGTACAAGTTCCTCATGAGCACAATTAAGTGTT
>NW_006922553.1:314472-315518 GCF_000298275.1 Orycteropus afer afer
TCTCCAGCATCATTTCTATCACCAAGGCCAAATTTTCCAACTACCAGTGATTCTTCTTTGTTTCCAACTTTTGGATTCCAGTCACCAGTGATAATCAACACATCCTGATTGCATGTTCAGTCAATTTCAGACTGCAGAAGTTAGGGGAAATGTTCAATTTCCTCATCTTTGGCTTTGGTGGTTGGTGCATAAATTTGAATAATAGTAGTATTAATTGGTTTTCCTTGTAGATGTATAGATATTATTCTATCACTGACAGCATTGCACTTCAGAATAGATCTTGCAATGTTCTTTGTGATAATGAATGTCACACTATTATTCCTCTTCAATTTGTCATTACTGGCATAGTAGATCATATGGTTGTCTGGTCCTAAATGGCCAAAACAGGTCCATTTCAGCTCACTAATGCCTAGGATATCAATCTTTATTCATTCCATTTCATTTTTGACAACTTCCAATATTCCTAGATTCATAGTTCGAATATTCCATGTCCCAATTATCAATGGATGTTTGCAGCTGTTTCTTCCCATATTGAGTCATGCCACATCAGCAAATGGAGGCCCCAAAAGCTCTCCTTTATCCATATCATTAAGGTAGGCTCTACTCTGATGAGGCAGCTCTTTCCCTGTCACATTTTGAGTCCCTTCCAACCTGAGAGGCTCATCTTTTGGCACTGTAACAAACAATGTTTCAGGGTTATTCATAAAATTTTCCAGTAAGATATCAGACAGTGCTTCACTACTATTCAAAAGGTTTTTTACCGGCCAATTCTATGTGAAGTGGCTGGCCTCTTCCTTCTGAGTCTTTCTCAGTCTGGACACTCCACAGAAACTGGTCCACCATAGGCACCCCTGCTGGCACAGCCTCCAGCCTCACAGCAACACATAAGCCACCACAATATGACAAACCAACCGACAAGTTCTTCTCCCCTAGCTGTTGCAACCACTCCACTCACTTTCTGGGCCACCCCTACCTGTTTCTTCTGGTGTGTCTGCTGCTGCTCCCTGCCACCTGGAGGCTGTCCCCCACCCACCTTACCTGTTCTG
>NW_006922553.1:316552-327106 GCF_000298275.1 Orycteropus afer afer
GGGTTTGAACCACCAGCCTTCTGGTTAGCAGTCAAGTGCACATAGGGAAACATTTAGTCCAAAGGATTAATGGATCACATCAATGCCAGCATCCACAACCCTGAGACAGGAAGAATGAGATGGTGCCTGACTGATCACTCTGAAAGGGATTACAATAGGAGATCCCAGATAGAGTGAAAGAAAAATGTGGAAGAAAATTTGAAATCATAAAAAAGACAAGGCTTACTTGTCTGATAGAACTGGTGGAACCCTTGAGATTATGGTTCTTAGACACCTTTCACACTGGAACTGAATTTATCCCCCTGGTTCAACTTTGAGCTGAATGTTAGACAGGCCTATGAGGTGAACAATAATACCAGGAAGGTACTCACTTGTTAGAACAATGAACCATAGAAGATCAAAAGGGCAGCATTTGCCCTGGGATAAAGCTCAGAAAGCAGGGAGGAATAGAAAAGTAGGACTAAGAGAAATGGTAAACAGAGTAGGGAAGCAGGAAGAGTGCTGCTACACTGTGGGCATTGTAATGGATGCCACAAAACAAAATGTATGTGAATTTTTGAATGTAAAACCAATTTTCTCTGTAAACTTTCACCCAAATCACAATAAAATAAAGAGAAATAATATTTACAAGGCAGTTGAAAATAATTTCATTCGTTTATCAGAGGATATTTGCTGGCATATGCTTTGTGTTGTTGTTATTGTTAGGTGCCATTGAGTCAGCTCTGACTCACAGCAACCCTATGTACAACAGAACAAAACACTGCCCAGTCTTGCACCATCCTCACAATCCTTGCTATACCTCAGCCCATCATTACAGCTACTGTGCCAATCCATCTCATTGAGTTTCTTCCCCTTTGTTGCTGGCCCTCCACTTTACCATGCATGATATCCTTCTCCATGGAATGGTCCCTTCTGACAACATGACCAAAGTATGTGATATGAAGTCTGGCCATTCTCACTTCCAAGAAGCATTCCGGCTAAACTTCATCCAGGACAGATTTGTTAGTCCTTTTAGCAGACCATGGTACTCTTAGTATTCTTTGCCAACACCACAACTCAAAAGCATCAGCTCTTCTTTGGTCTTCCATACTCATTGTCCAGCTTTCACATTCATATGAGGTTATTGAAAATATCATGGCTTGGGTTAAAAAAGAAAAAAAGAAAAAAACCAAACTCATTGCTATCAAGTCCATTCTAACTCATAGCAGCATATATTGGGTTTCCAAGGTGGTAAATTTTTACAGAAGTAGATTGCCCCATCTTCCTTCCACATGGCTTAGGTTAGGCACACCTTAGTCTTCAAAGAGACATTTCTTTAAAGTATTCTTCAGCACTTTAAAGAGGTTTCTTGCAGAAGGTTTGCCCAGTATAATACGATGTCTGATTTCTTTTTCTTTTTTAATTTTTATTGTGATTTGGGTGAAAGTTTACAGAACAAATTCATTTTCCATACAGCAGTTCAAACACATTCTGTCTCATGACCTTGACTGCAATTCCCCACAATGTAACAGCTCTCTTCCCACTTCCTCCCCATGGTTACCTCTTCCTGTGTCCTTCCCTCCCCTGCACACCCTCCCCATGAGCTGTCTCCCTGAGAAAACACTGCCCTCTCTTGTCCCATGATTGATCACTCCAAGGAGTCTATCTTCCTGATGTAAATGTTCACCCCATATGCCTGTCTATTGTTTGGCTGAAAGCCACGGGAGTGAGTTCAATTCCAGTGATGCCTGATTTCTTGATTGCTGCTTCCATGGGTGAAAGTTATAAATATTATTGTTTATAAAACTTAGGACATAACTTTGTAAGTGAATGCTATGTGGTTATAAAGCAACTTGAGGAGTTCCTGCAAGATGGGGAACAGGCAGACAAGCTACACAGACCCTCTGCAACAAAGCAATGAGAAACCAATTGAAAAGAAACCTCTCCTTTTCTGAATCCAGCTTGAATTTCTGGCAATGACCTGTGAATGTATGAGTATAGACATTTATAAATTTTCTTCAGCAAAATTTTACTAGTATGTAATATTAATGATATTGTTATATAATTTGGGAGCTCTGGTGGCATAGTGCCTAAGGCACTTGACTGCTAACCAGAAGGCTGGTGGTTCAATCCCACCAGCCACTTCTTGGAAGAAATGTTGGGCAATCTACTTCCATAGAGATACCTCCTTGGAAACCCAAGCAGAGGTCACTATGAGTTGGGTCCGACTTCAAGGCAGCGCGTTGGTTATATAATTTATGTATTCTTTGAGTTCTGGAAAGATGGCAGGAAAGGCAGACAAGCTACACAGACCCTCTGCAACAAAGCAATGAGAAACCAATTGAAACCGATATGGAAGATAATCCTAGAATCCTAAACTTTGAAGAGAAGGATAAAGAAGTGGATTAAATACCAGTAGTAGAAGAACCTGTATGAAAACAGCGAGTAAGGAGAAAAACAGAGCTGCGCACTGCCAGCTGCCCTGAGGGCACAGCCAGTTTGACTATATCTTGGTAGCAACCAAAGAATCAGTTCTGCTCACTAAAGACTGCATGGGCAAATACTGCATTGGTGCCTGACAACCAGAAAGGGAATCAGCGAAGAAAGACCTGAAAGAGTTAGCATAGTGTGAGGATACAAGCTCAACATACAAAAATCAGTTGGATTCCTCTCCACCAACAAAGAGGTCTCTGAAAAGGAAATCAATACCATTGATAATAGCTATGAAAAAGATAAAATACTTGGGAATTAATCTTACCAGGAACACAAAAAACCTATATAAAGAAAACTACAAAACACTACTTCAAGAAACTAGAACAGGTCTGCATACATGGAAGAACATTCCATGCTCATGGATAGGAAGATTGAACATTGTGAAAATATCAGTGCTACCTGTTCTACCTAGTGCTACCTCGTGCCGCTCTGACAAGAATATACCACAAATGGGATGGCCTAAACAAACAGGAGTTTATTCTTACAATTTGGAGGCTTTAAATCCAAGTTCAAAGTGCCAGGCTCTAGGGCCTGGGTGAAAGCCCCTTAACTTTGGGGTCCAGCTCTGCTTCCTTCTCCTGGCCCGCTGGAGCTAGAGGCGTTTTTTTCATTCAGACACCTGTTGGCTGCTGAGGCTGAGAAGCCCCAAGGTTGACAAGTAAAAAGGCACAGTCCCGATGTTACCAAACCACATGGCAGGCCATTAAAAGCCTCAAGATTGGCAGAGCGTGGCAGGCTGCTGAACAACGACACGGCTACATGCAGAGTCCAAGTATGCCATAAGCTAGAGACTATCCCCAAGGCTTCTCCTTATATACAGGAAGCAGACCACATCCCAAAGGCAGCAAGGCAGCTACTCAGCTGCTTGGGGTAGATCCCAGCATGGAGCTGATTGCCAGTCTCATTATGGGGAATAACTACCACCAGCTGCCCAGCCACTCAACCAGGCCCAGCCAAGTTGACACACAAACGTAACTACCACACTAGCCAAAGCAATCTACACATTCAATGCAATCGTGATCCAGATTCCTTTAACATTCTTTAAAGACATGGAAAAAACAATCACTAACTTTATATGGAAAGGACAGAGACCTCAGATAAGCAAAGC
The DNA here is from genome assembly GCF_000298275.1 of Orycteropus afer afer. Lineage (NCBI taxonomy): Eukaryota > Metazoa > Chordata > Mammalia > Tubulidentata > Orycteropodidae > Orycteropus > Orycteropus afer. The sequence goes on from NW_006922553.1 coordinate 320,133, forward strand.
ACTACTGAAGAAGAACAAACAAAGTAGGAGGTCTCCGATCTCAAAACCTACTATACAGCTGCAGTAGTTAAAACAGCCTGGTATTGGTACTATGCCAGACACACAGACCAGTGGAACAGAATTGAGGTCCCAGAAATAGATCCATCAACCTATGGTCAGTTGATAGTTGACAAAGGCACAAAATCCCTTGAATGGAGAAGAGACAGTCTCTTTCACAAATAGTGCTGGCAAAACTGGATATTCATTTGCAGAAAACTGAGACAAGATACATACCTCACACCATGCACAAAAACTAACTCCAAATGGATCAAAGACTTAAATGTGATACCTAACATTATAAAGTTTATAAAAAATAGGGGCAAACTTAGGGACACTAATTTACGGCATAAATAGACTATCAAGCACAACCCAAGATGCAAAAACAGCAGAAGATAAAGTAGATGATTGGGACCTTCTAAAAATTAAATTATTATGTACATCAAAAGACTTCCAAAAGAGTAAAAAGGGAACCTACAGAATGGGAAAAAATATTCAGCAATGACATATCAGACAAAAAACTAACCTCTAAAATTTACATAAAACTCCAACACCTCTACATCAAAAAGACAAAAAATCCAATTTAAAAGCGGGCGGAAGAGATGAAGAGACATTCCACCAAAAAGATATTCAGGCAGCCAACAAACACATGAAGAAATATTCATGATCATTAGACAACCAGGAGATACCATCTCACCCTTGCATTAATAGCAAAGCTCAACCATACAGAAAATAGCAAATGTCAGCAAAAAGGAAAAAAACAAATCAAGCTCACTGTTGTCTAGTGGATTCGACTCATAGCAGCCCCTCCTTGGTTTCTGAGGCAGTATCTCTACAGAAGTAGAATGCCCAATCTTCCTTCCGAGGAGTGGCTGGTGGGTTTGAACGGCCAGCCTTCTGGTTAGCAGTCAAATGCCTTAGGCACTATGCCACCAGAGCTCCCAAGGATGTGGAGACATTGTGACTCTCATACACTGCTGGTAGGACTGTAAAATGACACAGCCACTATGGAAATAGGTATGGTGATTCCTTACAAAGTTGGAGATAGAAATACCATTTGACCCAGCTGTCTCAGTACTAGGTACATATCTTAAAGAAGTGAAACACAGGGCATAAATAGATATATATGCACACCCCTGTTCATCACAGCACTATTCACAATAGCAAAGAGATGGAAACAACTTAAGTGCCCATCAACTGAGGAATAGATAAACAAACTATGGTGCAGTGGAATAGTTTGCAACCCTAAAGAATAATGTAGAATCTGCAAAACACTGCATAACGTGAATGAACTTGGAGGAGGACATCATACTGAGTGAAATAAGACAATCACAGAAAGACAAATACTGTATTAGTTCACTATTGTAAAAAGTCAAGGAAAGTTTTATATATAGAAGGAAACTTTCTTTGTTGGTTACCAGGGATGGGAGAGAAAATTCATAGATAGGTTGAAAATAAAACAAGATATACATATATATAGAGAGAGAGGGAGAAACCAAAGATTATTAGTGGTTATCAGGGGGAGGAAGGAGGAGGGAAAGGGGAAGTTTTGTTTGGGGGACATTGAGTTTATGCTAATAGGTGGTGGGATATTTTGGAAAAGGATAGAGATAATGGTGGTACAACATGAAAAATGTTATCAATGTTCCTGAGTTGTAAATGTGGAAGTTGTTGGCAAATGTCTTGCTGTATATGTTTTCACCACAATAAAAGTGGGAAAAAAAGTAATTTGATTAATTCATAACAATGGTTGACTTATTCAAGTTCCCTTGATTTTGTGCATCATGTGGGACTGGAGTTCTCACTGGTTGTTTACCAGGACGCTTGCAAGGGCATATGCTTGCGTTTGTGTCATGGTAAAGGGCTTTAATAGCCTACCTGTCTGGAGTTGCTGGATTAGCAGACATGGATGTACAAGATGGTATTCTCAAAATGGATCCACTCAACCCACTGCCATTGAGTGAATTCTGACTTACAGAGACCCTATAGGACAGAGTGGAACTGCCCCACAAGATTTCCATGGCCCACAAAGTGGCTGGTGGGTTTGAACTGCTGCCCTTTTGGTTAGAAGTCAAATGCCTTAACCACTGTAGCACCAGAGCTCTTTCAAAATGGATGAGACCTGTTGTCTATTAATGTAATCCATTTCTGCCCAGTACTTGCTTATGTTGGATCTAATTGCATATTGAGTGAACAGAGTAAAAGTTAGACTTGACAGCCCACAGCCATCTATTGTTCATTAGAAGGAATAATACACTCCCAATAGACTCACCAAGATAAGGAGTTTCAATCACATGGGAGGAGACTACAGGAGAAAGATATCAACCTTGCACGTGGGTGCCCTTGTGACCCTGTGTGAACTTTATTTCTGCCAGCACATCGTCACTCAGTGGAGCTGGCATCAGTTTCATTTAATGCCCTGCCAGTTACCTTTCACTGTGGCAATTTCTCTTCCTTGAGTCCTATCTGCTTGGCATCTACGGGTCTTTGTTGTGGACAACTGGTGTCTCTGTTTTGTTGATGTCCTAAGCATGTGCTTATCTTGCTTATCGGGTAATCCATCCCTGCTTGCCCCTAGTCCATAGGACATGATCGATAAGTGTTGGCTGACTGATTAAAAGGTATCCAAAGTTGTTTAAATGACTTTTAGAAAAATTACACAGATAGTTTGCTTTCTAAAGGTACTTTCTGATTTTACAAAGGTTTCCTGTCTACCCTATCGTGGTCATTAACATAGTTGTAAAATTTCTCTGCTTCCTACTAAGTTTATTAAAACTATTCTGTTTCCTCAGCTGTGAAACTTAAAGTGGCATATTTTATTTTGAAAGTGAATGTGAACGAGCATGATGTATATATTTCATATCTTTCACGCTAAAGATTTTAACCTAATATACCATCACTCTAGGCAATGGAGCTGGAAATAAACTATATGCCAAAGATAAAACAGCACAATATTAAATAAATAAACTAAAAGCATTACGTGAGTTCATATAGAATATGCATAAAAGCAGTATATAGGATAACTATCACATCAAAGAAAGCAGAAAGTATAAAAATAAATCCTCAAAATCATAGTGCAATTTCAAATGTATCAAATAAGATGGATAGGAATGTCACACATAAACATGTTGGCATGATAATGGACTTTTTAAATGATAGCAGCATATACCATGCAGTGAAAACTCAACACATGAATACACTTGATGCTACAGAAGAGGAGAATAGAATCTCAATGCTGTGCTCTAAAAACGTTTGTGCAAAATTATTATTTAATCAAAATAATTCCTTTTTAAAAACGAATGCCATTAAAGGGCAAGTTACTCTTCTTAGATTTAACAGTTTAGGTTCATATCATAAGTTTTAAAAATAATAGCTTGTTATAACACAGTATTTTTTAAATTGGTTAACTGTAATTCCATATAGCCTTAGGAGCTCTGGTGGCATAGTGCCTAAGGCATTTGACTGCTAACCAGAAGGTTGGCAGTTCAAACCCACCAGCCATTCCTCAGAAGGAAGATTGGGCAATCTACATCCGTAGTGATACCACTTTGGAAATCCAAGGAGGGGTCGCTATGAGTAGGATCCGACTCGACGGTAGTGCGTTTGGTTTGGTTTTTGGTTATAGTGTCATAGTGTATTGCCATATTTTAAAAAATTATTATCCCAAATGAACATCCACAATCTTTGAGGTCTATAACCACTCTCTCTTTGTATTTATACTTAAAATTTGTTTTCTCACTGGGAGTAGGTATACTTTTTCTTACAATTTTATTTTGCAATGTATTTTTTTCAATCTCAGCAAGTTTTCTGTAATAGAATTATGTGTGACATCCCAAAATTTATAAAATCCTCAAATGAAAACAATACACATTTTCACAAAAATGTAAAATGTCATATCTTTTCACCATCTACTTATTCTTATTCATTAAACTAGAATCAAAATTTGAGAGAATTACGTATTTTCTCTTTTCTAAAGAGTACAAATGATTTACTTCTAATACTGAAACAACACTTTTTTATTCATTTGCTATATGTCAAGCACTGTTCTATTTTGTACAGTCGTTTCAACCACTAAAAATGTAGTTGGCATGATCCCATTTGTTTCAGGTGAAGGAACTATTGGTTGGGCACCAAATAAATTTCCCAAGATCATGTAGTTATTACTTGATAAAGTCAGAATTCAAATTCTTGTTGGATTGACTCCACTGCCAGAGCTATGTTGTTGCTGTTGTCAGGTGCTATGGAGTTGGTTCTGACTCATAGTGATCCTATGCACGATAGAATGAAACACTGCCAGGTCCTGGGCCATCCTTATAATCTTTGCTTAGCTTCAGCCCATAGTTGCAGCCACAGTGTCAATCCATTTCATTGAGGGCCTTTCCCTTTTTCACTGACCCTCCACTTTACCAAGCATGATTCTCTTCTCCAGGGACTGGTCCCTTCTGGCAACATGAACAAAGTAGGTGAGACGAAGTTTGGTCATTCTTCCTTCTAAGGAACATTCCAGCTGTACTTCTTAGACATTTGTACACTCTTCCGACTGTCCACAGTACTTTCAATATCTTTTACCAATGCCACAATTCAAAGGCATCAATTCTTCTTCAATCTTCCTTATTCATTGTCCAGCTTTCACATGCATATGAGGTGATTGAAAATACCATGGTTTAGGTCAGGCACATCTTAATCTTCAAAGTGATGTCTTTGCTCTTTCATGCATTAAGGAGGTCTTGAAGCACATTTGCCTAGTGCCATACAATGTCTGATTTCTTGACTGTTGCTTCCATGGGCGGTGATTGTGGATCCAAGTAAAATGAAATCCCTAACAACTTCAATCTTTTTTCCCTTTATTGTGATGTTGCTCATTGGCCCAGTTGTGACAATTTTTGTTTTCTTTATGGTGGGGTGTAATCCATAATGAAGGCTGTAGTCATTGATCTTCCTCAGTAAGTGCTTCAAGTCTTCACTTTCAGTAAGCAGGGTTGTGTCATATGCATATTGCAGGTTGTTAATGAATCATCCTCCAATCTTGATGTCACAATCTTCTTGATATAATCCAGTTGCTTGAATTATTTCCTCAGTATACAGATTGAATAAGTATGCTAAAAGATACAATTCTGATGCACACCTTTCCTGATTTTAAGCCATGCAGTATGCCCTCATTCAGTTCAAATGACTGCCTTTTGGTCTATGTACAGGTTCCCCGTGAGCACAATTAAGTATACCAGAATTCCCATTTTTGCAATGTTATCCATAATTTGCTATGATACACATAGTTGAATGCCTTTGCATAGTCAATAAACCACAAGTAAACATCTTTCTTATATTTGCTTTCATCCAAGATCCATCTGCCATCAACAATGATATCCTTCGTTCCACGTCTTCTTCTGAATCCAGTTTGAATTTCTCACAACTCCCTGTCAATATACTGTTGCAACTGTATTTGAATTATCTTCAGCATAATTTTACTTGCATCTGATATTAATGATAAGGCTTGACAATTTCTGCATTTTTTGGATTACTTTTCTTTGGAATGAGCACATATATGGATCTCTTCCTGTCAGTTGGCCAAGTACCTGTTTTCCAAATTTCTTGGCATAAATGAGCGAGAGCCTCCAGTGTGGCATCTGTTTGTTGTATCTTCTCAATGGCTATTCTGTCAATTCCTGGAGTCTTGGTTTTGCCAATTCCTTCAGTGTAGTTTTGACTTCTTCCTTCAATACCATCGTTCTTGATCATATGCTACCTCTTGAAGTGATTGAACATAGACCTATTCTTTTTAGTACAATGACTGCATTTTCCACCCATCTTACTTTGATGTTTCTTGCATCATTCAATTTTTTGCCCATAAATCAAAAAATCAAACTCACTGCCATCAAGTCAGTCCCAACTCATACCAACACCTCCTTGGGTTTCCGAGGTGATATCTCTATGGATTTAGATCACCCAGTCTTCCTTCCAAGGAGTGGCTGGTGGATTTGAACCGTCAGCCTTCTGGTTAGCAGCCAAATGCCTTAGACACTATGCCTTCAATATTGCAACTCGAGGCTTGAATTTTTTCTTTAGATCTTTCAGCTTGAGAAATATCAAGCTGTTCCTCTCCTTTTGGTTTTCTAGTTGTAGGTCTTTGCGCATTACATAATAATACTTTCCTTTGTCTTCTTGAGTCACTCTTTGACATCTTCTGTTCAACTCCTTTATTTCATCATTTCTTTCATTTGCTTTAGCTACTCTCCATCGAAAAGCACATTTCAGATCTATTCTGACATCTGTTTTGATCTTGTTTTCCTTTACTCTCTTTGTAATCTCCTTTTGCTTTCTTCATGTATGATGTTCTTGATGTTATTCCACAACAATGATCTTCAATCATTGGTGTTCAATGTGTGAAACCTGTCTTTCAGATGGTCTCTAACTTCAGGTAGGATTTAATCAAGGTCATATTTTAGCTCTCATGGGCTTGTTTTAATTTTATTCAGTTTCAACCTGAATTTGGATATGAGCAATTGATGGTATGTTCCACAATCAGTTCCAGGCCTTGTTCTGGCTGATATATTGAGCTTCTCCATCGCCTCTTTGCACAGATACAGTCAATTTCATTTCTATGTATACCATCTGGTGAGGTCCACATGCACAGTCATCAGTTATGTTGTTTTAAAAAGATATTTGCAATGAATAAGTTGTTGGACTTGCAAAATTTTATCATGTAGTCTCCATTGTCATTTCTTTAACCACAGTCATAGTTGCCAACTATGCTTCTTCTTTGTTTCCACCTTACACATTCCAATCACTAAAAATTATCAATATATCTGGTTGCATGTTTGGTCAACTTCTGACTGCAGAAGTTGGTAAAATCTTCCATGTCTTCATCTTTGGCTTTAGTGGTTGGTGTGTGAATTTGAATAACAGTGGTATTAACTGATTTTCCTTGTAGGTGCATGAAT
>NW_006922553.1:327391-328358 GCF_000298275.1 Orycteropus afer afer
GACAATCTACTTCTGTAGAGATACTTCCTTGGAAACCCAAGGAGGGGTCGCTATGAGTCAGATCTGACTCTGTAGCAGTGAGAAAGTCAATATATTCCTTTCCACAAACCACTAGTTGATTAAATGTTCATTGTTGCATACATTTCTATTCCATGAAATGAAGAGGAGAAAGGTCATAAGAGTACTCACACTAGTGTCGAGAATGGGGGTAGTAATGAATGAGGAACACTCAGAAAAATAGAACTAAACCACCTGGCACAGTTTCCTAGGCTGAAATCTTTACAGAAGCAGATTGCCAGATCTTTTCTTTATGGAGTGGCTAGTGGGTTCGAACCATTGGCCTTTTGGTTCGCAGCTAGGTGATTAACCATTGTGCCACCAACATGTGTGTGTGTGTGTGTGTGTGTGTGTGTAAAGCAGCAGGTGAGATTATTACTCTATTTTATTTTGGTCATCTGGAAATTGGGAAAAAGTTACTGTCTACCTCATGGAGTCATTAAACGTTGTAAGAGAGTTAAATCCATTTGAAATATAGTTTCTTCTACTCACTCTGACGGGTTGTGACACTTCTCTAAAACTTAAAACCTGATACCATATTGGTGATATCTTTCCTTGGCAATCTTTCTTTGATTTTCTCACATCATTTCAATTTGTTCTTGGCTGCACTTTACAAAGTTTGTTTCCTCCATATTCCTACCACTAAGACTTAAAATTGGGAACCCAAACTGCTGGATAAAAACAGAGTAACATCTGACAATGAGGCCACAGCTATTCTTGATGTCCCATTATCTCCTTTAATTGCAAGAAAGCCTTGCATGGGTATAGCTTCAAAATGAATAAACCAACTGTTACTCACAGAAAGCTTTCCTGAGAGGAATCAAGAACTCACTAAAGCCTGAGATCATTTAACCCTAGGCAGAGTTTAAAGTTAAGTTAATCACTCGTCACTTCCAATGGAATGTAAAGA
>NW_006922553.1:329068-330818 GCF_000298275.1 Orycteropus afer afer
AATGGAAGAAGAGTCCCTAGGTGGTGCAAATTTTTAAGAGCTCATCTATCAACTGAAAGATTAATGATTCAAGTCCACACAGATATACCTTGGAAGAAAGGCCTGGTGATCTACTTCCAAAAAGTCAGCTATAGAAATCCCTATAGAACACAGTTCTATTCTGACATATATGACATGTATAAGGTCACCATAAGTCAGTATCGACTCAAAAGTAATCAGTATGTTTTTCTTTAGTTATAAATGGGAGAATGTAAAAACTTAACTGAGTAAACATAGAGGCCTGATCAGTTTTATTTGTCTGAGTTTCTTGAAAAAAATACTCAATCCCTTGCTGCTATTTACCAAGACTACATTTTCCTAATCCAATGTAGGAAGGATCATAAATTACTTTCTCCCTCACCAATCTAAGTCTTGTCCTTCTTAAATGGTCCCAAATGTACAATATTTCTGGCTCTCAAATACAATGTGTACTTTATATAAAACCCTTAATCTCCCCAAACAAAAATGCACTTTAATACTTTTTTTTTCCTACTCTGCCACTCATATATCATGAAAAACAAACATGCACACACAACAATAAAAGGTGATAAATGGTCATATGTGTCAGTGTTTTCATGAGGTCTAACCACGTTAGATATTTGACATTTTATCTCACCTCTAGTGTTTATTAGATCCAAGAATCAATATTTATTTTATATTAGATGATGTTTAACAAATCCTTGAGGAGATCACATTTTACAAAAATGCTTGTTTAAATGGTGGTTCACCAAACAGAAGGCAATCATTTATTCTTTGTCTTTTGGGTGTTTTTAAATCATAATTTTAATATTCAAGATTTCAACAGGTCCTTCCTCAAAGTTTTCTCTATCATGTGGATTATATAAAGGTATTTAATAAAATGTATCTTTTCCTTTAACATTGTTGAATTTTGATTAAAAGAAATATGATCTTGTTATATTGCTTGTAATGAATTTTCTATAGTTTCTATTGCTCTTATGTCGATGTTCACCACTTGTCTATTTGTCGTACTGTGGTGGCTTGTGTGTTGTTGTGAGGCTGGAGGCTATGCCATCAGTATTTCAAATACCAGCAGGGTCACCCATGGTGGACATGTTTCAGCAGAGATTGCAGACTAAGACAGATTCGGAAGAAGGAAGGGGTCATCCACTTCTGAAAGAATGGGCCAGTGAAAACCTTCTGAATAGCAGTGAAACACTGTCTGATACAGTACTGAAAACTTTATGAATACCCCTGGAACTTTGTAATGAAGAAATCTGTCCTGGAAGAAGTGCAGCTGGAATGCTCCTTGGAAGTGAGAATGGTCAGACTTCATCTTACCTACTTTGGTCCTATTGTCAGAAGGAAGCCTTCCCTGGAGAAGGATATCATGCTTGGTAAAGTGGAGGGTCAGCAAAAAAGGGGAAAGCCCTCAACAAGATGGACTGATACAGTGGCTGAAATGATGGGCTCAGGTATAGCAAGAATTGTGAGACTGGAGTAGGACCTGGCAATGTTTCGTTCTGTTGTACATAGGGTCACTATGAGTCAGAGTTGACGGCACTTAATAACAACAACAATATGTCGATGTAGGCTTTTTAATAAACTTCTTGACTTTGGCAACCAATAACATTTTCTCAAAATAATCATTGTCCAATATGTAAACTATTAGTCATGATGGTCCTTTCCATGGATATTCTTAAATAATATTATTTGGAAAGGCAATTCAAATATGTATCTATATATTGTATTG
>NW_006922553.1:332223-333251 GCF_000298275.1 Orycteropus afer afer
ATTGAACTTGATGTCCCCTGTGACTATGGTCCTGAGGCCACAGGTTTAACTACTCAGTCCCTCTGAGTAGCTGGCTGTGACCAAGTAGTGACTACCAACTTGCCTCTTGTCAGCTCTATTATACACCTGGGAATTCAGATCATACACATAAACTTATAGGACCATTGTCTGCCAACCCTATATAAGTTCTTGGGTACACTCCCCGCTTCATAGACATACCTACTAGTTCAGCCTGTCCACCCATCTGTCCACCCATCTATCCACCCATATACTCATGTTTGCCTTCATTGATGACACAGTTCTGTATGTGCAAAAGGGTTCATCTTTGTTGTCTGTACCTGCCATGTACCTCTCTATGTCTTTCTTTCTATTCCTCAATGCTACCATATTGATCACTCACATTTGGTACATTGCCCTTCTCGTCACCCAAATCAATACTTATCTCTATCTAACAGTGGGAACAATTTTTTGAGGCCACTGAGTATGTTGCCTCTCATTGTTCTATTTGTTCCTGCCATATTCCAGGCAAACACATTTAAAAATTTCACCTGGGAAATACCCACTACCTTCATGATTTGTGCTTGAATGGCAATTAGATTTTATCCAGCTCCCACCTGCAAATGGTTATAAATATATATTATTGATAATTTTCAGATTTTCACATTGGGTATAATGCTTTCCCAGCTGCCATGGCACTATGACAATTGTGGCAAAGATAGTTCTTGAGAACATAATCCCTATGTGGGGAATATCAAGAATTATTTGCAGTAATGGGGGACTCATTTTACTGGACAAGTTATTAGAGAGATATGTAGGATTTTTCCTATCTATCAAAGACTCCAAGGAGCTTTGATGGCATAGTGGTTAAAGCATTTGACTGCTAACCAAAAAAAGGTCAACAGTTCGAACCCACAAGCTTCTTCATGGGAGAAAGAGGAGGCACTCTGCTTCCATAAAGATTTACAGACTTGGAAACCCTATGGGGCTACTACTCTATCCTTAGGTATAGCTATCTCCTGAACTCGATG
>NW_006922553.1:335921-337137 GCF_000298275.1 Orycteropus afer afer
TATATCTCACTGGCTGAAGGAGCTCTGGTAGCGTAATGCCTAAGGCACTTGACTGCTAACCAGAAGGCTGGCAGTTCAAACCCACTAGCCACTCCTCAGAAAGAAGGTTGGCCAATCCACTTCCATAGTGATACCACCTCAGAAACCCAAGGAGGGGTCGCTATGAGTCGGATCCGACTCAACGGCACCTAAGAACAACAACAGAACTTGGTCATATGGCCACCTCAGCTGCAAGGATCTGTGTGGGGAAATATTTTTAACTAGACACATTTCCACCTCACACATTTCTACCCCTGAAAGAATTATAGTTAGTGAAAGTTGTTGATTTAGGTGCTGTCAAGTTGGTTTTGACTAATAGCGATCTTGTGTACAACAGAACAAAACACTCCCCAGTCCCGGGTCATCCTCACAATCATTTCTATGCTCGAGCCCATTGTTGCAGCCACTGTGTCAGTCCATCTCACTGAGTCTCTTCCTTGTTTTCATTGATGCTCTACTTTACTGCACATGATATCTGATCCCTTCTGACAACATACCAAGGTACCAGAGGTGACATATCACCATCCTCACTTCTAAGGAACCTTCTGGCTGTACTTCTTCCAAGGCAGATTTATTTGTTCTTCTGGCAGTCTATGGTATATTTAATATTCTTCACCAGCACCACAGCTCAAGTGCTTTCTCAAGTATATAAGGCAATTGAAAATGCCATGGCTTGGTTCAGGTGCACCTTAGTCTTGAAAGTGACATCTTTGCTCTTTAACACTTTTAAGAGGTCCTTTGCAGCAGATTTGCCCCATGCAATGCATTGCTTGATTTTTTGACTGCCGCTTCCATGGGCATTGATTATGGATCCAAGTAAAATTAAATCCTTGTCCTTCTTCCTGGTCTAAGTTTGGTGGTGCCACTGAAACCTGTTTACCATGGGTGACCCTGGTGGTGTTTGAGATACCCGTGGCACAGTTACCAGCATCACAGCAACATGCAAGCCACCACAGTATGACAAACTGACAGACAGCTGGTGGGTAGTGAAAGAGGAGAATGAATATTGGGTAGACAGTTAGAAAGGTCTGCAGGATGGCCATAAAGCTCAGAGATAAAATACATTGATGCGTGTCACTTTAGGTTTGTGTATTTCACTGTACATAAATTATATTTCAATAAAATGTATTTATAAAAAAACTCAGAGATAACTATCTAGGACTATCTCTAGAGTTCT
>NW_006922553.1:338447-342304 GCF_000298275.1 Orycteropus afer afer
TGGCAGTTCAAACCCACCAGCCACTCCTCGGAAGGAAGATGGGGCAATCTACTTCCATAGTGATACTGCCTCAGAAACCCAAGGAGGGGTCTCTATGAGTTGGGTCCAACTCTACGGCACATAACAACAACTATACTCTTGACTTGAAAATGGCTACTTATACAGCTTCTATTCTTTGACTATGTAATCGACCTTTGGATGGATCCCTTTCATTCTGACCTGATGCTAACCATTCTGTGATGGCTCACTCCTACCAGCCTCTTGGCTCTGCTTTCTTTTAGGGGTAGCCTAGCCTATTAGTGGTTTTATTTTGGCCATAGACAGCCTGATTGTTGTTGTTGTTATGTGCAATTGAGTCAGACCCAACTCATATAGACAGTCTGAAGGGGTAAGTAATTGATAAACAGAAATATTTAAAAAGAAAAATGATTGAGTGTCTAGAGCATCATTGAACAATCTAAAATGTGACAAAAGAGTTCAATGAAAAAAAACCGCAATTGACACAGCCAATGTCTTTAGGACTCATTAATAACTTACCTCTAATCACATGACTTTATTATCACACTTATTTTTAGCTTCTTGATGTATTAAACCCTGATGATTATACCTCTTTGCAATTCCATTCTTTCTAAATTGCCATAACCATCATATTCTCCTGAGTTTCTATCCACCTCTCCATCTATATATTTTTATCTATATTTTTCATCTTTCTCCCTATATTCAGGTAAATGATACTACAAGACAGTTCTCAATCTTTTTTTTTTTTCTTTTTGTTTGGGTATGTTCTTGCTGGGATACTTCATTTACTTTCAGGGCTACCAAAAAACAAATAAAGTCCTCATCAAGGTGTCTTTTCAGTCATGTCTGTGTGCATTTCACTTTGAAGTACTAGGCACTTACTTTCATTGGCTATTCTATGGAAACTTTAGAGTTAACAGGGGTCAGGGGGCATTTTAAATCTCAAATCTCATGGTCCCTAAAGCAATCCTTGTGTAAAGGACATCGAATTAAGTGGCTGAAAACTCCCATTTGTTTGAAGTGCTCTCCAGGGAGTCAGTTACATTACAGCTTTGGAAATGTGATTTGGCAGTATGTAGTTGCTGAGCAACAAGGCCTGGAATCAGCTATGGATGAAACAAAGTCCATAAAACTTTACTAATGACTCCTTGGAGTACATTGTATATTTATCATGCAATTCTGGTTAAAAATGTTAATAACAGTTTAGATTGGAGTACCTGTCCTAGTAATATTTTCATATTGCAAAGTATTATTTATTTAATTCTCCATTCATTCTTTCATTCATTCATATTCATGACTGAAGATGTTTTCATTTGTAGAGTTGCATACAGTGCAGGATAACTGCAGGATAATTGAGGTTGTAGGGGCCAATCTGAATGACCTCTAGCGGTGCAGTGGTTACAACATTTGGCTGTTAACCAAAAGGTCACCCATTCGAACCCTATGGGACAGTTCTTCTCTGTCTTACAGGACTACTGATTCAGACTCAACAGCAACAGGTTTGATTTTTTTTTTTTAAGTTAGGACTTGGTTGCATTACTTAATGGTTGTCCCTCATGTGCCCTGCTCCTGACTTTGTACCTTGAGATTGGTATACAAAGCCATACTGTAAATCAGAGATTGTGTGAAGTTGAAGTGAATTTATGAGTGAAGTGGGGCAGCAAGGCTTGATCTTTTGGAGGCTGGAGAGTTTTCCATCATAGTTGCAGGTGTGGTGGTGAGCATTAGCAGTACATTCAGTGCAACCTATCTGAGCAAAATGTTGGCTATATCTTGTGCCCCTCAGTTCTTGTTCCCAACTGCTCCCATAGTCTTCCAGGAGGGTCTTTTAGCTACCTGATTTCATTGTGTGTCAGTTGTTTATCAGTTATGATGTAGTCATCCTCCATTAAAAAAAAATAACAAAAACAAAACCTCACTCCCTTCGAGTTGATTTGACTCATAGTGACCTCTCCTTGGGTTTCTGAGGCAGTATCTCTATGGAAGTAGATTGCCCAATCTTCCTTCTGAGGAGTGGCTAGTGGTTTGAACCACCAGCCTTCTGGTTATCAGTCAAATGCCTTAGGCACTATGCCACCAGAGCTCCCAGTCATCCTCCATGATGAGATCTAATATTATAATCACTTCTATGACGAAATCTGTTATGAGTAGCCAATCAGCTGAAAGGGAATTTCCTCAGGGATGTGACCTGCTTCCAATATATTTGGGCATCCTGGCAAAACTGTCTGGCTTTTTGTTTGATCTGGATACTGCATTTGGCTCATCATCAGCTGACCTCCAGTTCTTTAACTTGAGCCAGTGGCCTGCCATCTTATCTACTGATCTTGGATTCATCAGTCTCTGAAGTCAGTAGCCTACTGTATTGCCTGCCGATCTTGGGTTCATCAGTCCCTGCAGCTACATGAACCTAGAGAAGCCCCCAGCTTGATATCTGACCCATGGACTTGGGACTTGCCAGACTCTACAATTCCTGCTAGCCAACAATCTGCCATTTTACCTGCCAGTCTTGAATCCATCAGCTTCCAAAGCCAACAGCCTGCTGTATTGCCTGCCTATCTTAGGTTTGTCAGCTTCAGCAGCAGCATGAATCAGAGGAAGCCTCCGGCTTGATGCTTGACCTACAGACTCAGGACTAGCCAGCCTTTACAACTGCATGAGCCATCTCTTTGAGATAAATTTCTTTCTCTCTCTCTCTAAGCTTCATGAGCTTTGCTTCTCTAAGAGAGCCCAGCCTAAGACATCTTTCAATATTTTTTTTTGTTTCTTTATCATAATCAGAGTAAATTTTACTTGTTTGAAAATAACAATCTTGACTAGTATTGTTTCTAGGTTTTGAGGTATTTCTTTCTTTCTTTCTTTACTTTTATTGTGGTGAAAACATACACAAGGCATTCATGCACATAACAACTTCCACATTTACAATTCAGGGACATTGATGACATTTTTCATGTTCTGCTGCCATTGTTTCTATCCTTTCCCAAAATATTCCACCATCATTAGCATAGATTCAATTTCCTGAAACCAAAACTTTTCCCTTTCCCCCTCCCTCACACCCCTGGTACCTACAACCAGTAGTAATCTTTATGTGTATGTGTGTGTGTGTGTGTGTGAGTGAGTGTATATTTAACTTATCTAGGAATTTTCCCTCCCCTCCCTTCCTATCCCTAGTAACCAACAAAGAAATTTTCCTTCCATATATAAACCTTTCCTTGACTTTTTACAATAGTGAACTAATACAATATTAGTCCTTCTGTGATTGACTTATTTCACTCAGCATAATGTCCTCCAAGTTCATCCATGTTATGCGGTGTTTTGCAGCTTCTATATTATTCTTTAGGGTTATATAGTATTCTACTGTGTGTATGTACCACAGTTTATCCATTCTTCAGTTGATGGGCACTTAGGTTGTTTCCATCTCTTTGCTATTGTGAATAGTGCCACAATGAATATGGGTGTGCTTATATCTACTCATGTCCTGCCTCTCACTTCTTTAGGATATATAACTAGTAATGGGATTGCTGGATCAAATAGTATTTCTATTTCCAACTTTTTAAGGAATCTCATACTAATTTTTTCCACAGCAGTTGTATCAGTTTACAGTACCACCTGCAGTGTATGAGAGTCCCAATCTCTCCACATCCTTGCCAGTATTTGTTATTTTCTATCTTGTTGAACCTTGCTATTAGTACATGGGCAAGATGGTATCTCATGGATGTTTTAATTTACATCTCTCTAGTGCTTAAGGCATTTGACTGCTAACCAGAAGGCTGGAGGTTCAAACCCACCAGCCACTCCTCAGAAGGAAGGTTGGGCAATCTACTTCCATAGTGATACCACCT
>NW_006922553.1:342919-343905 GCF_000298275.1 Orycteropus afer afer
CTGACCATAGGTCGATGGATCTGTTTCTGGGTTCTCAATTCTGTTCCACTGGTCTATGAGTCTGTCATTGTACCATTACCAGGCTGTTTTGACAACTGTATAGCAGGTTTTGAAATCTGAGAGTATGAAACCTCCTACTTTGCTCTTCTTCTTCAGGAGTGCTTATCTGAAGTCTCTTCCCTTTCCACATAAAATTAGTGATTGTTTTTTCTATGTCCTTAAATAATGTTAAAGGAATCTGGATTGGGATTGCACTGAATGCATAGATTGGTTTGGGTAGTATTGACATGTTCACAGTATCCAATCTTACTATCCATGAGCATGGTATGTTCTTTCATCTTATTAGGGAAATTCTTTTCCAACAAATATTTAACCATTTTCTCTGTGGTTTTATCTGTCTCTTCCTGTTCTGGAATTCTGATTACATGTAGGTTATTCCTCTTAATTGTATCCCACATGAATCTTAAGCTTTCTTCATTTTATTCTGATCTTTTCCTGATTGATCACTTAATAAAGTAGTGTTGAGGTATTTGTCTTCAATCTCATTAATTCTACCTTCCATTTTTCAATTCTATTTTTTTGCCTGTTCAGTGTGTCATTTATTTCTGTAATCTTATTATTAATCTTCTGGATTTCTATGTGTTGTTTTTGTTTATTTTTTCAATTTTGTCTTGTATTGTTTTCCTAAGTTGTTCTAGAGCTTTGTCCATTTTTCCCATAATTTTGTCAGTGTTTTCCATGATGTTTTCAATGTTTTCCTTGATCTTTCTGTCAATCCATTGAAGGTACCCAAATATAATTCTTTTGAATTACTTATCAGGGAGTTCCAGTGCTGCTTCTTCCTCAGGGATGTTTTCTGAATTTGTATCCTGGCCCCTTAATTCTACTACTTATCTTGCTTTTTGTGTGGGCTGTGATGGTCTGTTATCTCTGAGACATTTGGGTGTTTTTGTAATTATGTTTACTTTGTGATTGTATGTTGATGT
>NW_006922553.1:344934-350677 GCF_000298275.1 Orycteropus afer afer
TCAAAATATATTGAAAAAAAGGATAAAAGAAAGATAATGAGAAGAAAAGATTAAAAAGGAACACTATCTGGGGAGGGAGGAATAAGAGAAAAGAGCAAGAGTGAAATAATAGTAAAGAAAAAATGGGAAAATTTCAAAAGGAAAAACCAGGGATGGGAATAGCCAAAAGAAAGAAAAAAAGAAGGGAACCAAGAAAAGAGAAGAGGAAGAAAAAGGAATATAAAAATAAGAACCAGGGATGGGAAAGAGTGGGGGTGGGAAAGGAAGAAAGGAGAAAGATAAAAAGAATAATTTCAAAACAAAACCAAAACTGTGGGGGTTGTGGCAGGGTACCCAGTTTCTGTCAGGGCACAGAAAGGAATGGATTTCCTGCTGATCAAGAAGGTGGGTGGAGTTGGGGGATTGCCACACCCTTTTTCACTAAGTGGGTGTGGGGTATAAGAGCAACAAGTGGATTATTGCACCTTGCCAGTCATCAGCCTCCAGTACAATCACTGTGCTGTCCCTGGAAAGCAAAGCCCACTCTTATATTGCTGTCAAGAACACCACTTGCATACATACAAAATGGCCATGCCCACTATCCAGAAAACTTCAAAATGGCTGTGCCCTCAGGACAGCTGCTGGTAGTCCACAGGTCTGTCTCCTTCCCTGCCATTTTCCTTTTTAGTTGTCAGGCAACAATTCAGTCCTTGCTCATACAGTCCTCGGTGAGCAAAGCCAGTTCTCGTTTTGCTATGGGGAAATATTCAAAATGGTTGTGCCCCTAGGACAGCTGACAGTCTGCCACTCCTTTTGTCTCATCACTCACTGTCTCATTCAGGTTCTTCCACTAGTTGGTATTTAATCCACTTCTTTATCCTTGACTTCAAAGCTCAGGGTTCCAGGATTGACTTTATCAGTTTTAGTTGGTTTCTCATTGTTCTACTGCAGCAGGTTTGTGTAGCTTGTGTGCCTATTCTGACATCTTGCCAAAACTCTTATTTTTGAGCTATGTATTTCTTTAGTTGTTAACTGGCCATGTAAATTTTAAACTACACTGATAAACTGTTGTTGTTGTTACGTGCCATTAAGTCGGACCCAACTCACAGTGACCCTTCCTTGGGTTTCCAAGGCTGTATCACTACGGAAGTGGATTGCCCAACCTTCCTTCCGAGGACTGGCTGGTGTGTTTCTGATTAGCAGTCAAGTACCTTAGGCACTACACTACCAGAACTCCCCTGCTAAACTGTAGTAGTAGAAAATTTAAGAGCATGCAATGACTATGAATGGTGCAAATGGTTACACACTTGTTTGCTAAAGGAAAGGTTAATGGTTTGAGTCTACCCAGAGGTGTATTGGAAGGAAGGCCTGGTAATCTACTTCTGAAAAGTCAGTTGTTGAAAACCGTATGGAGCACAGTTCTACTATGACTCATAAGGGATCACCATGAATCAGAACTGACTTGTCGGCAACTGGTTTGGTTTTATGGTTTAATGACTGCACTATGTAACATTTGGGTTTTGACCTTCATTACTGAAGAAATGAAAGAGTCCACGAATCTTTAGACATAAAATCCAATGACCAAAATTTTATACTGTTGCACCCTTAAATGGAAAAATAGCAACTAATTTCAGAAAAAAATAAATGAGACATAAGCAGTGGAAGTGTGGGAAATCTCACCAAAATTCTGGCACAATATTACTGTGTATAAAATGTACCACGTGCAACCTAGAACTATTTTCATCTTTAATTAACCATTCAAAAATTGTGATGTAAATAAGAAAATTTTAAACTCTACTTTCTGAGCTACTGTGAGAAATGTATCTGTTTAAGAACTTTAATTGAGCTTAGAGTATAGAGTTCAAATGGCTCAGTTTAGATTTGTCCCTAACCACTGCTGTCAAGTTGACTCTGACTCACAGTGACCTTCTAGGACAGAGTAGAACTTCCCCACAGGGTTTCCAAGGGTATAATTATTTTTTAAAAAATAATGATAAAAAGACTGCCACATCTTTCTCCTCCAGAAGGGCTGGTGGACTTGAACCGCCAACCTCGCATTTAGCAGCCGAGTGCTTTAACTACTGCACTACAGGAGTTCCTAACCAAGTACTACCCAAAACCCACTGCCATTAAATCAATTCCAATCACAGTGACCCCCACTGGGTTTCCAAGGTTATATAAGTCTTTACCAAATTAGACTGCCCCATCTTCCTTCCATGGAGCAGCTGGTAGGTTTAAACAGCTGACCTTCTGGTTAGCAGCCACATGCTTTACCTATTACGCACTAGTCACTATAAATGGCAGGAAGGATTATGTTGTGATCTCCCCATTGGATTTCCATTATGCTGGATGAGTAAAGAGGTTCTGGGAAGCCCAAATATTAAATGCTCTTTCACTTTTTCAATCC
This sequence comes from Orycteropus afer afer, assembly GCF_000298275.1. Taxonomy (NCBI): domain Eukaryota; kingdom Metazoa; phylum Chordata; class Mammalia; order Tubulidentata; family Orycteropodidae; genus Orycteropus; species Orycteropus afer. The sequence goes on from NW_006922553.1 coordinate 347,321, forward strand.
GTAAAACATGGTGTAATTTTTCATAAAAAGAATTTTATTTCATATACCTAAACAATTACTCTCGTTATGGCAAATGGAACAATGAAGTAATTAGGGTGTTATTTTCAAAACTACTTTGACTTTCAGCTTGTTTCTGGGAAATATTTAATCTTTGTTGATGTTAGCAGAAGTCAAATTTAGCTTTCAGTATATAATAAAAATCTAATTTCTTAAACTGCTCTTCTCATTGCAATCATGATAACAATGATAGTTCTTTCAAATAACAGGTTTAACATGCAATTGAAATGTCATTAGATACTATATAACACATAATCAGGTATGGCTTTTCGTTTATTATGCTGTCATAACCTCTATTTTTTCTTGCTGTAATTGGATAACATCCTTTCACGTCTTTTACCTTGCATTTCCTTCTAATTCTAGTATGTAAGAGATTAGTGGACCGAAACAGTGAAAATGTTGTTTTGGTCATGCACAGCATTGTGTAACTCTGCTGATTGGTAGTAATTTTAATGTTTGTTCTATTGACTATAGGGAAGTTCTTAGTTTCTTGAATCAATAAAATTTCTATTTCAAATCCAGTAAAAAATGTTCAATAATTGATATTTTGTATTGTTTGTGATATAAGAAATGCACTTACATTTTTTTCTCTTGTTGATCATTTTATAAATACTAAATGTATACACCTGGAAAAGAGTTCTGGTGGCATAGTGGTTAATGTCCTCGACTGCTCACCAAAAAGTGCAGGTTTGACCCACTGGCTCCATGGGACAAAGATGTGACTGTCTACTTACTAAAAATTACTGCCTTGGAAACCCTATGAGACAGTTCTACTCTGTCCTATAGGGTAGCTATGAGTTAGAATCAACTTGATGGCAGTGAGTTTTGTTTTTTTCATATATCAAGAGTAAAATAGAGATGATAAAAATATATATTGTAGGTTAAACTCACAAAGCGGATATAGACCCACATTTTCTTTTCTTTTAATTTATTTTTTTTATTGAACTTTAGGTGCAAGTTTACAGAGCAGAATTTGTTTGTTTTACATTCAACATTTCATGTACATTTGGTTTCACTCCTCAGTTACCATCTCCACCCTAACCCAGTCTCTTCCCCCCCGCTGCCCAGTACCTCCTTCCCCCTTGCCCCTCATAGTCATGCACTCCTGTGTGTCCTTCATTTCCTCCATGCAAATGTTGCCCCTCTGGTGCCCTGTGGTCGATTGCTCCAAGGGATGCATGTCCATAGAGTATGTAGGTGAGTCATCCTGGGTTGAGTGGTCTGCATGTATGTCTTATTTACTATTGGGCTGAGAGCCATCCCCTGGGAGTGAATTTTATTCCAGGCCCAAAGTGTATCCCAGGGCTGTACATTGGGGGTCCCACCAGAGTCCATCCAATCAGTAATTCTGGTCATTATTGTGTTTTTGGAATTTGTTTCACATTTTTCCTCCCACTCTATCCAGAATCTCCAGTGTTGATCCTTTCCTGAGTGGTTGGCATTGGTAGTTGGGCACCATCTAGTTCTTCTGGTCTCCAGTCCATCACATCCTAGTGCTGATTGTTTCCAAATGTCCGTGTTTTTTTTCCCCCACCTCTGCTTCGCTTCCAACGACAGGAGATCATTAGCGGCATCTTAGATGGCTACTTAAGAGCTTTTAAGACCCTAGTTGCTACTCACCAATGTAGGCTGTGGAACAAGATTTTATCTATTTTGTTGTGCCAATTGAGTCTGGTGTCCCCGAATAGTATGGCCCTGAGTCAGTAGATCAGTTGGATCTCTCTCCCACAGTGCCTGGCTGTCTGTGAGGGATAGCTGTATGCCTGTCTTCTGTTGTTTCAGTAAAGATTGCAGATATTTTGTATCACTGGTATCTGTGCAAGATTAGCCTCAGCTGAATCTATCCTTGATCTAGAGTATAATCCTGTTCAATGACCCCCATCTGATCTTCTCAGATGTTTATGTGTTTATCTGTAACCTGGTCTTCGGTGTTCATGGTAATGCAGTATTGTGGATATACTGGCATTAGCCTCTGTCATCTATATCTTTTGTGCACAATTTGATGTCCTCTCTTTCCCTAATGTTATCATGCTGGTCACAGACTCTTTCCATACCATCCCTCCCCATACCCACCTTAGTGTGTGGCCCCCAACTAGCCTGATATTAAACTATCCCCTTCCCTGCCCACCACAGTGACCTACAAAGTGAGTTCCCTTCCTTAAGCAAACCCTTCTTTTCCTTTTTACAGTAATGTGCTCATACAATATTTGTCCTTCTGTGATTGACTTACTTCACTCAGATTAATGTTCTCCAGGCTCATCCACATTGTGAGATGATTCACATATCCTTCATTGTTCTTTAATGTAGCACAGTATTCCATTGTGAAAATGTACCATAATTTGGTTATCCATTCATCTACTGATGGGCATTTAGGTTGTTTCCATCTCTTTGCTGTAGTGAATTGTGCTGCAATGAATATAAGTGTCCATATGTCTGTTTGTGTCCTGTCTCTCACCTCTTTAGGATATATTCCTAGTAATGGAAGTGCTGGGTCAAATAGTACTTATATTTTCAGTTTTTAAGGAAACATCATACAGTTTGCCACAATGGTTTACCATTTTACAATCCCACCAGTAGTGCACAAAAGTTCCAATCTCTCCACAACCTCGCCAGTATTTGTTATTTTCTGTCCCGTTGAACTTTCTATTATTGCTGGAGTGAGATGATATCTCCTAGTTGTTTGATTTGCATTTCTCTAGTGACTAAAGATCGCAAGGAATTCTGCAAGTGTTTGTTGGCTGCCACCATATCATCTTTAGTGAAGTGTCTGTTCTAGTCTGTTGCCCATTTTTAAATTGGATTGTTTGTCTTTTTGGTGTTGAGGTGTTGAAGTTTTCTACAGATTTTGGAGATACGTCCTTTGTTAGATATGTCATAGGCAAATATTTTCTCCCAATCTGTTGTTCTTGTTGTTGTTAGGTGCCATCGAGTCATTTCTGACTCATAGCAGAATGAAACACCACCCAATCCCACGCGAGCTCCATGATCCTTGCTATACTTGCGCCCATTGTTGCAGCTACTGTGTCAATCCATCTCTTCGAAGGTCTTCCCCTCTTTCGTTGACCCTTCACCTTACCAAGCATGACATCCTTCTCCAGGGAATGGTCCCCTCTGACAACATGACCAAAGCAGGTGAGACGAAGTCTGGCCATTCTCACCTCCAAGGAGCATTTCGGGTGCAGGACAGATCTGTTAGTTCTTTAAGCAGTCACCTATTTTGGTCATGTTGTAAGAAGGGACCATTCCCTGGAGAAGGATGTCATGCTTGGTAGGGTGGAGGGTCGACGAAAGAGGGGGAGG
>NW_006922553.1:351362-352413 GCF_000298275.1 Orycteropus afer afer
AGGTTCCTCATGAGTACAATCAAGTGTTTGGGAATTCCCATTCTTTTCAATGTATCCATAATCTGCAGGTTCTCTTTTTACCCTTTTGATGTCTTTAAGTCTTTTGATGCACATAAGAATTTAATTTTTAAAAGGTCCCAGTCATCTAGCTTCTCTTTGACCTCCTGCTCATTCTGGGTTATGTTTGATAGTTTATTTATGCCATAAATTACGGCTCCTAGATTTGCCCCTATTTTATCTTTGATGAATTTTGTAATTTTGCATTTTATACTTAATTCTTTGATCCAGATTGAGTTTGTTTTTTTTTGTATGGGGTGAGGTATGGGTCTTGTTTCAATTTTCTGCAAGTGGATATCCAATTTTGCCAGCACCACTTGTTAAAGAGGCTATCTCTTCCCCATTTAATGGGTTTTGGAACTTTGTCAAAGATCAGATGTCCATAAATGGATGGGTCTATTTCTGGGTTTTTGATTCTGTTTCATTGATCTACCTTCTGTCTACCATTGTATCAATACCATGCTGTTTTGACTGCTGTGGCTGTATATTAGGTTTTAAGATTCAAGAGTGTGAGACCTCCCACTTTGTTCTTCTTCTTCAGTATTGTTCTGCTTATCCGAAGTCTCTTTCCTTTCTGTATGAAGTTAGTAAATGGTTTTTCCACGTCTTTAAAAAATTTTGTTGGTATCTGAATCATGATTGCATTAAATGTGTAGATTGCTTTAGGTAGAATTGATATTTTCACAATCTTCCTTCACAGTCTTCCTATCCATGAACAAGGCAGGTTCTTCCATTTATGAAGATCCCTTCTTGTTTCCTGTAGTAGTGCTTCATAGTTTTCTTTGTATAGATCTTTTGTGTCTCTCATAAGATTTATTCCTAGATATTTTACCTTTTTAGTAGCTATTGTAAATGGTATTCTTTCCCTTATTTCTTTCTCAGAGGTCTCTTTGTTGTTGTAGAGGAATTCAACTGATTTATGCATGTTGACCTTTTATCCTACAACTTTGCTGAACCTCTCTATTAGTTTTAGTAGGTTTTTTTTTTTTTTTTT
>NW_006922553.1:353053-356137 GCF_000298275.1 Orycteropus afer afer
TGGTAACATAGTGCCTAAGGCACTTGACTGCTAACCAGAAGGCTGGAGGTTCAAATCCACCAGCCACTCCTCAGAAGGAAGGTTGGGCAATCTATTTCCATAGTGATACCACCTCGGAAACCCAGGGAGGGGTCTCTATGAGTCAGGTCCAACTCGAGGGAACATAACAATAACAACATATGCCTATATGTATTTTTTATCTCTAAGAAATTTTTCTAAGACTTTATGTGTGTGTGTATTCATATATATTTGATTTCACACACACACACATCACACCACATATAATCATGAAGTATTTTTTTAAAAACCTGTTCCTCAATGCCACTGTGTTGATCACTCACTTTTAGTACATTGCCCTTCCCTTCACCCAAATCAATACTTGTCCTTACCTATCTAGAAGTGTTCTCTCCCCTCCCCTCACATCCTTGGTAACCAACAAAGTTTCCTTCCATATATAAACCTTTCCTTGACTTTTTACATTAGTGAACTAGTACAATATTTGTCCTTCTGTGATTGACATATTTCACTTAGTATAATGTCTTCCAAGTTCATCCATTTTATGCAGTGTTTCATAGATTCTATATTATTCTTTAGTGTTACATAATATTCCACCATATATATTTACCATAGTTTGGTGATCCATTCTTCTGTTGATGGATACATAGGTTGTTTCCATCTCTTTGCTACTGTAAATAGTGCTGTGATGAACGTGGGTGTGCATATATCTGTTCTTCTCCTGGCTCTCTTCTTTAGGATATATACCTAGTAATGGGATTGCTGGATCAAATAGTATTTCTACTTCCAACTTTTTAAGGAATGATTTCCACAGTGGTTGTATCATTTTACAGTCCCACCAGTAGAATATGAGACTCCAAATCTGTCCATATCCTCACCAGCATTTGTTATTTTCTGTCTCATTGGACTTTGCTATTAGTGCTGGGTCAAGATGAGATCTCATCGTCATTTTGATTTGCATCTCTGTAATAGCTAATGATCATGAATATATCTTCATGTGTTTGTTGGCTGCCTGAATATCTTTGTTGGTGAAGTGTCTATTCATGTCTTCTGCTCTTTTTTAATTGGATTTTTTTTTTGTCTTTTTGTTGTTGAGGTATTGGAGTTTTCTATAAATTTTAGAGATAAGTCCCTTGTCAGGTATGTTTTTGCCAAATATTTTTCTCTTTTTACTCTTTTGGAGAAATCTTTTGAAGCACATAAAAATTTAGTTTTTAGAAGGCCCTATTCTGGTGGCATAGTGCCTATGGCTTTTTGCTGCTAACCTGGCAGTTAGAAGGCTGGCAGTTCAAACCCACCCGCCACTCATCAGAAGGAAGATTGAGCAATCTATTCTGTAGAGTTACTGCCTCAGAAACTCAAGGAAGGGTCACTATGAGTTGGATCTAACTTGATGGCAGTGAGTTTGGTTTGGTTTTTATTCATCTAGTTTATCTTTTCCTGTTTGTGCATTCTGGGTTATGCTTGATAGTGTATTTATGCCATATAGTAGGGCCCCTCAATTTGCCCCAATTTTTCTTTGAGGAACTTTATAGTTTTAGGTTTGATGTTTAAGTATTTGATCCATCTGGAGTTAGTTTTTATGTATGGTGTGAGGTATGGATCTTGTTTCATTTTTCTGCAAATGGATAAGCAGTTTTGCCAGCACTATTTGTTAAAGAGACTATGTCCATCATTTAATAGATTTTGGCCCTTTGTCAAAAATTAGTTGATCATAGGTTGATGGATCTATTTCTGGATTCTCAATTCTATTCCACTGATCAATGTGTTTGTCCTTGTACCAATACCAGGTAGTTTTGACTATGGTGGCTGTATAGTAGGTTTTGAGATCCAGCAGTGTGAGATCTCCTACTTTGTTCTTCTTCAATTATGCTTTGCTTATCCAAGGTCTCTGTCCTTTCCATATAAAATTAGTGATTGGTTTTTCCATATCTTTAAAGAACATTAATGGGATTGCATTGAATGTGTAGATTACTTTGGGTTGTATTGACATTTTCACAATATTCAATCTTCCTATCCACGAGCATGGTATGTTCTTCAATTTATGTGGATCTCTTATGGTCTCTTGAAGTAGTGTTTTGTAATTTTCTTTGTACAGGTCTTTTGTGTCCCTGGTAACACTTTTCCCCAAGTATTTTAGTTTTTTGGTAGCTATTGTGAATGGTATTGATTTCTTTATTCTGTTTCAGCAATCTCTTTGCTGGTGTAGAGGAGTCCAACTGATTGATGTATTATTTTTTAACCCTGAATTAGCTGAAATTGTCATTTGTTTTCCAAATTATTTTTTGTTTCTCCTTTAATTTCCATATAAATCACTGATGTCATAAAAATTAGCTTATAATTGATAGCTAAAATTAGCTCTACATATGTACCATGCAAAAAGCTAATATAACTGTCTATCATCCATGGTCATAGCTTAAATGTGAGCAAAAAATTTTAAAAGGAAATCATAAAGAGAGTAGTATTCTACTGAAGAGAGAACACAGTATGTAGCATCATAAGAAATGAATACACATAAGAATTGCCAAAGGAAACCCTTTATAAATACAGTATATAAAGATATACTTTATCTACCATGGCCCATATTTGAGAATCACTGTGAAGAAAGCAAGTCTACAATAAACTTTATCAATGAAAGTATTGACATGGATGCCAAAAAGCACCATGTGAAAGACCATCCACTAAAGAGAGTAGAAATGATCAATTTTGTTTTCACACACTCATTGTCCTTTTATACTGTGTTTAATAATAAACAAAGGAGCAATGATGATCATAGCTAAAGCAAAGATCCCTGCTCCTAACATTGCTCATTAGGTAAAAATTATCCCTTGATGTAATTGTGGTAATTTAAGGCTAATGATTCATAAGTTGAAAGGGGATGTTTATATTATAGCTAAGGAATGATTGATAAATATTCAGTCTAGATTACCTAGAACACGCTGCTTGATATCAGTTGCATCTTCACTGTGAAATTTCAGAATTCTCCCTTTTATTGTCAGTGAAACATAGAGCCAAAACTTTCCATAGAAGTGTGGATCATCTCAGCATCAGGAAAAGAGTTTTATTTAT
>NW_006922553.1:357423-369806 GCF_000298275.1 Orycteropus afer afer
ATAAACTTGGTGACTAATTGATAATTATAAATGCCATGAAATTAAATTGGCTGACCCCAGATATAACAATGTTGTAGGGGAAATACGACTTTGCTTTTCTTAGCCTGTTTTTTTTTTTTTTTTTTTTTTCACTTATAGTGGTGATCTAAGGACCAGTGCCTCCATTTTCTCTCCTTATTGAATCTTGCTCTCATAATTTCCAGTTCCCCAGTGGCAGAAAATTTTTAACGAGCCAAATTTTATTTTTTCCAAGGTCTTTTGCAGCTTATTAGAGCTGTATGCATCAAAGTGTTGGACTCATTTAATTATGGAATGATAAATATCCATTTTTGAAGCAATGTGAATATGGCCAGAGAGGGGCTTGAGAGTAGATGATGGTGAAGGGATAGGTCTCCCCAGCATAGATGGCAAAAGATTTTGTCCCTCAATTTGTAGGGATCAGCATATCATATCTTCATATAATGAGTAAAAATTAAATAAATTCAAAAGACAATAACCCAAGAAAGAGGGGAGGAATTGTTATCACAGCTATAGGAGAGATATTCTGCTTAACTATGTGGTTCACATTATTTATCTTTAATGACAACTTATGGAATAGTTACCTTATGCTAGACACTTTATGTGTATTAATTATATTTAATACACATAAAAATATTTTGAAAAAAAATATATAAACCCCCATTTTACAGATGAAGAAATTGAAGTTCATATAGATCATACTACTTGCCAAGGTGATAGTGATACAGCCTGTAGGTAAAATAACTTGGAATTTAACTCATTTCTGTCTGAGGATTATGTGACTCCTTCACCATGGTAACATTCAATGTCTTTGTGGTAAATATGCAATGTTTGTAATTTTACGGAGATGATGAAGCTGAAATTAGTATGCCTTGCTAAATTGAGTTTCTCAAAATACAAATTTAAAAACACAAATTGTCAATAAAGTGTACTTGTGCATACATGTTGTTGTTGTTGTTATGTGCCATCAAGTTGGACCCGACTCATAGCAACCCCTCCTTGGGTTTCCAAGGCAGTATCACTACGGAAGTAGATTGCCTCATCTTCCTTCCGAGGAGTGGCTGGTGGGTTTGAACCAACAGCCTTCTGGTTAGCAGTCAAGTGCCTTAGGCACTACGTTACACATAGTAGACAGCAAATCTATCAATCCATCTAGCTGTTGCTCTGTATTTATCTATCCACTTGTTTAGTCATAATTATACTAACCTCCCTTCTATTAAACCCACTGCTGTTGAGTCGGATCTGACTCATAGTGACCCTTCCTTGGGTTTTCAAGGCAGTATCACTATGGAAGTAGATTTCTTCTTCATATAATCCATATGAATTATTAGAAGAAGAATGTGGCATCAGGCTTGGAGGAAGACTCATTAACAACCTGCAATATGCAGATGACACAACTTTGTTTGCTGAAAGTGGATGACTTGAAGCACTTACTGACAAAGATTGAAGACTACAGTCTGCAGTTTGGATTACACCTCACTATAAAGAAAACAAAAATCCTCACATCTGGTCCAATAAGCAGCATCATGATAAACGGAGAAAAGATTGAGGTTGTCAAAGACCGTATATTACTTGTTCTACAATCAACACCAATGGAAGCAGCATTGTCCAAATCTGCTGCAAAAGACCTCTTTCAAGGGCTGAAGAGCAAAGATGTCTTCTTGAAGACTAAGGTGTGCCTAACCCAAGCCATGGTATTTTCAATAACCTCTTATGCATGCAAGAGCTGGACAATGCATAAGGAAGACTGAAGAAGAGTTAATGCTTTTGAGCTGTGGTGTTGGCAAAGAATGCTGAAAGTACCATGGACTACTAAAAGAACTAACAGGTCTGTCCTGGAGGAACTGCAGCTGGAAGTCTCCTTGGAAGCAAGAATGGCCAGACTTCATTTCACCTACTTTGGTCATGTTGTCAGAAGGAACCATTCTTTGGAGAGGGATATTGTTCTGGTTTACCTAGTGCCGCTCTGACAAGAATATACCACCAATGGGATGGCTTGAACAAACAGCTTTAAGTCTGAGCTCAAAGTGCCAGGCTCTAGGGGCTGGGTGAAAGCCCCTCAACCTTAGGCTTCAGCTCTGCCTCCTGGTCCTGGCTCACTGAAGCTATAGGCTTTACTTCACTCAGACAACTGCTGGCTGCTGAGATTGACAAGTCCAAGGTTGACAAGTAAAAAGGCACAGTCTCGATGTTACCAAACCACATGGCAGGCCATTACTTCAACTCCATCAACAGTCCCAAGGTTGGCAGAGCATGGCAGGCTACTGAAAAATAACATGCAGGGTTCAAGTGTGCCATAAGCTAGAGATCATTCCCAAAGCTGCTCCTTATATAGAGGAAGCAGACCACATCCCTAAGGCAGCTACTCAGCTGCTCACAGTAGATTCCACCATAGAGTTGATTACCAGTCTCATCATGGGGAATACTACATCCAGCTGCCCAGCCACTCAACTAGGCCCAACCAAGTTGACACACAATCTTAACTACTACAAATATCATGTTTGGTAAAGTGGAGGGTCAACAAAAAAGGGGAAGGCCCTCAACAAGATGGATTGACATAGTGGCTGCAATGATGGGCTCAGGTATAGCAAGGATCATAAGGATGGCACATGACCAGGCAATGTTTTGTTCTGTTATACATAAGGCTGCTATGTGTTGGAGATGACTCAACGGCACCTAACAACAACATAACAAATGGTTAGTTTTTTTAAGAAAGAAGGCCTTTGGCAATAGAATGTGGAAAGAAGATGACTTAGGTTTGAATCTTGGTTCTACCATCTATTAGTTATAACATCCTTTGCATGAAATGGGAAAAAATATTAAATGACCCAGTATACCTCAAATACTTAGCACAAGGCCTCTAAGAGTCTATGTACTTATGAAAATTTTTAAATTAAATACAATTAAGCCATTTTTCATTGCAGTAACATACACAGAGACTAACTCAAATGATATGATAAACTAGTTTGGTGTCAAACACTTAATTTACTTCAAAAATTAATCCTGATTTTTCTAGTAAGGGAAAAATAGCTAAGTTCTATCTTCTTATTATTTTTAATTGATTAATGGATACTACTTCTATAAAGGACCAATGTTAACAGGAAGATAGCAATGCAAAAGGAAATTCATTTAAAAGAATGAGACATAATGGAGCCCTTGCTTCCCTAAAAATAATTTACAGAATGATACTAGTAAATTATTTCTCTGAAAATCAGTGGGTTCCTCACCACACCCAACACACACACATCTTTGTTAAGAAAACCAGAAAGAAGTGATGGGCTATCCTGTATCAAATATTTGACGTTTCAGTATGAGGTTAATGTGAATCTCAACGAAGTCCATCTTTGGGTGATACAATTAAAGCATAATATAATTTGTTGTAGTATAGTTTTGTTTGTCCATATTCAAGTATTGCAACTGTCAAAAGAAGAAAAAATAATTAATGAGTCAATTAGAGTTAACAGAGTTTATTGAGTAAGAAACTGTTCCCCAACAAGGAACATCCCCAAATACAAATGATGAGGGGGCTTGAGTTTACACAGTTACAATGCCCATGGGAAGCTTAGATGAGTCTTTGGCCCTTTACTTTGATTGGTTAATCACATGTAATTTTCCTTTTGTTTTTGGGAAAGTTGGTCACTGAATGCTAAACTCACTTATCCTGATTGAACAAGTGTTGTTAACTCATCCTCATAATTAATTATTAACTCGTGCTGATAAAGAAAACTTGCCTAAATTTTGGTTCTGCATAAAGCTCTGTTTTGTCTTGTAAATGGTCTTATGTCTAATTTTTGTTTGGCTCTTGACTCAGGGAGGCCCTTGTAACTTTTGTCTCTCTATAAAAAAAAAGGACAACACAACAATAATCATTATATAAAGCTAAATCAAATATCAGTGAATATCATTTAACAAATAACAACTCCAAGATATTAAATGAAGCAATGTACCTCAAATACTTAGTCCAAGGACTCTATCTATATGCTTATAAGGCTATGTAACAACAATAAATTGATAGTTGAAATAATGATAGCATTTTTGACGAGTAGTTTCAGCATTTTAAGAAATTATAGTTTGACTTTAAGTTTCAGAAATTAGTTTCTACCTCAATTTCTATTTCAACATAGTTAACTTATTTTATTTGTGAATTGCACTTTAAAAATCCATATATCACACATACAAGCACATACACAGACATACAAATTTACAACTTCCATTTCAAATTTGAAGTCATATGAGCATTATAATTTTTAAATTTTGGATTATTGGGGATTTTAATATACATTGGAATAGTCCAAGTCTTGTTAGTATGCTGTGTCAACTTAAGTTTCTTGTTATTCTTTAAAATTAAACAAATTTTAAATAAAGTTTAGTTATTTATACTCTAGGAAATGGTTTTTGCTTGATTACTAACCTCATTCACTTACTGCCATCAAGTTGATTGTGACTCATAGCAACCCCCCTTTTGGTTTCTGAGGTGGCAAATCTTTACGGAAGTAGATTGCACCATCTTCCTTCTGCTGAGTGGCTGGTGGGTTTGAACCACCAACCTTTTGGTCAGCAGTCAATTGCCTTAGGCACTACGCCACCAAAGCTCCTTGACTACTAACCTAGAGGTTGGCAATTTGAACCAAACCATCAATATCAAGGAAGAAAGGCCTGGCATCTGCTTTCTTGAAGATTATAACCAAGAAAACCCTATGGAGCAATTCTACTCTAACACTCGGAGTCACCATGAGTTGGAATCAACTTGATGGTAATAGGTTTTATTGTTGTTGTTTTCATACTCAGTAGATACTCTCTCCATCAGTATTTATTCACCAGTCATTATTTTTCCATATACTTCCTCTACCCCTTGCCTCACAAGTTACTCCTTAATATTATAGAAGTTAATTACTCTGAGTTTTACTATACAAAGTGAAGTTTACTAGAAACTCCCCCATTTCTTTCTCTTTGTCTTCTCAATCTCTTCCCCTTAGGTTCTCATTTCCATTTTCATTACTCCTCCAGGTTGTCACCAACTCTTCTTTTTTCTGTGTGTGTATGAACTGATCAAGTACTGACTGTCAGCTTCCTAATCTCTGTTCACAGCTGTTTACCACTACTTTATATTTGTCCCAAAGGCATTTAAGGCCCTTTAGGTACCTTCCTATTCCCATTCCGTTACTCTATATCCCAGCTCTCTCCATTGCTATTAAGCTCAGATTTCTTGAAATTCACTAATCAAAACCTGTCATTGTTCTACATGGTTGGCACCTAAACTATGGAGAATCACACTTTCACAGCACAGCGGGCTAGTAATGAAAATCGTGTGCAATGACTTTTTAAATGTTTCCCCAAATCATACTCTTTCATTTGTATAAATCATTTCAGTTACATAACTGGCTCAGAAATGGGACATTATTTAGTTGCAAAGGTTTTTTTTTTTTTTTTTTTTAGTTTTGCAGCAATAACATCCTAAAATAACTATTATTCAATCCATTCTACCAGCCTTGGGAGACTAAACAGATGTCAGATATTCTAAAATATCTGACTTTAGGTGAGTTTAGATGTTAGTGTGAAAGAGGCATTTCAAGATCTGTTACATAGGAGGATGCCAGTAAGCTGTGCACTTACAGAATGATAGCAATAGCTCTCAGAGGGGCACATTTGAAGCAAAAATTTTGGGTCTTAGAATAAGATGAGAAAAATTTAGAACTTACTTTGCCATTCATTGGTTTAATAGGTGAAGAAGCAAAGTGATCCAAATAATTATGAGATCTGCCTGAGATCATGCATGTAATTAAAGGCAAACCCTCGGAAGAGTTCTGGACTTTATCATTCCACTAAATTGGCTTTACAACGTATCTTCCCACTCTCATTCCACATTTATTGCTTTGAGAAAGACAGAAACTTGACAGCATATTTTAATGGAAAATACATGGATTTTTCACACCAGGACAATCTGAAATGGAAACCTTTCTGAGCCAAAATTTTTACTTTATATGTACTATCTGTACATAATAACCTCCACAGTGACAATGAGTGATTCTCCATCTTTTTTTCTCCCATTATCATTTCCCCCCCACTCAACTGGATCATTCCCATCAAAATATAAACTTGCTGTCTTTTCTGTTGTCTTGCAAGAAAATAATTTCTTTACTCCACATCACTCTCCATGTATGTCCCCATTTCTTGTTTTTATTAAGTGCCTTCCCATCAGCTCTGACTCATGGCAACCTTATTTTTTATGTTTGAGCCCATTGTTGTAACTATTGTGTGCGTTTCTCTGTTTTTCACAGACTCTCTCCTTTACCTAAGCCAGTTGCTAACCAGAAGGTTGGCAGTTCAAACCCACCAGCTACTCTATGGAAGGAAAATGAGGCAATCTACTTCTGTAAAGATTTACCACCTTGAAAATCCAATGGGAATCTCTAAGAGTCAGAATTGACTCGATGACAATGAGTTTTCTTGAGCTCTCCTTTACCAAACTTGATGTCTTTTTCTAGCTATTGGTTTTCCCTGATGACATCTCCAAAGTAAGGAAGCTAAAGTCTTGCCATCTTCTCTTCTAAGTGGCATTCTGGTTGTATCTCTTCTAAGACTGATTTGTTTGTTATTCTGGCACTTCATGGTATATTCAATATTCTTCACCAAAACCACAATTCAGATGCATCTACTACTGTGTTTTATTTTCATTGTCCAAGTTATCAGTGTATATGAATCCACTGAAAAGATCATGGCCTGGATCTGGCAGACCTTAGTCTTCAGTGACACCTTTGCCCTTTAGAACTTTAAGGAGGTCTCTTGCAGATGTCCTCAGTGTAGAATGCCATCTGATTTCCTGACTGCTGTTTCCGTTGACATACATTGTTGATCTGAATAGAATTCCATTTTTTACAACCCTTTTATGAGAAAACTGCACAGAAGTGTTGCTATATTCACTATGCCCAACTGCTTTCTTCCTGTTCTCCTTTAGACTTGCTTCAGTCAGGTTCTCTATCCATTACTCCAACCATACAGCTCTTGTCAAGGTCATGATACATTATGTAACAAGTACATAATCTCCCTGCCACTCATCCATCAATGATTGTTCATCCAGGAGTTAGTTGATACAGTCCGTGCAGGGCTATAAAACTCCAAGCTGCAGATTAGACCTGGGTTTTCTTTTCTTTTTACTTTTTTAACATTTTCTCATATTTCACTACAATTTTTTTAAAAATTGTGATCTGGGTGAGAATCTACAGAGCAAATTCACTTTCCATACAGCACCCCACATACACTTTGTCCCACAACATTGACCACAATTCACCACAATGCAACAGCTCCCCTCCCACTTCCTCTGAACAGTCACCTCTTCCCTGTGTCCATCCCTCCATGCACTCCTGCCCTCTGAGCTGTCTCCCTGTGCATTAACAGTCCTTCTTTCTTCCATGATTGTTATTTCCAAGGAGTGTATGTACCTCAGGTAAGTGTTCACCTCATATGCCTGTCTTTTGTTTGGCTGGAAGCCACAGGTGTGTGTTCAATTCCAGACCTGAAGGGCAGCTAGGAGCCATAGTCTCAGTGGTTCCACCAGGCTCTATCAGACCAGCAAACTTGGTCCCTTTTTTTTTTTTTTTTCGCCCAAATGATTTTGAGTTTTGTTCCACATTGTTCTCCCTCTCCATCCAGGATCTCCTACATAGATCCCCCTCTAGACCTGAGTTTGCTTGATGAGTATTCCATCCTCCTGGGACTGACAGGCTAGCCAAAGTATATTCTCCTTCTTATGATGAAGAGCAGTAAGACAAGTAGAAATATGCTTTATCTCTTAAGGATCGAGCACACTGTTAACTCCCATTTACGTTCTATTAGCCAAAACAAATCACATGGCTAAGCCCAAGTTCAAGGAGTAGAAGCACACTTTGCCTCCAGTGGAGAAAACTAAAAATTCACAAGACAAAGGGCATGGAGAAAGGCAGAGAAGAATTAGGACCACTATATTAATCTATCATGTCACTAATGAACTTCACAGTACTAAATAAATTTGCTAACAACAATTGCTCATCTGTCATGAGTATTCAGCATCATGGGATGCAATCAGTGACTACTTTAACATTGAGTTATCTGCATACTACTGGTTTTCCTTTTTCCTCTCACTGGTTTCTTTTATATATTTGGTTGGTTCCTCCTAATTTTTCTAACATTGGATTACTCCAAGGATCAATCCCAAGGGACGTTTTCCTTTTGCTCTTTACACTTATCCCCTTGTTGATCTCGTCCATATTCATGGCTTAAAAAAAATCTGTATACTTACAAATTTCTATATTTAGCTTGCATGCCTCCCACTGATCTTCTGTCATATATTCAAATTAGATGTCTAATATAAATATGAAACTTAATAAATCCAAACCACTGATCTCCTCCACATACAAATATGTCCCTCCTGATAGCTCTTTCATCTTCATAAATAGCAACTGCACACATCTAGTTCTCAGGCCCAATACTTTTTGGCCAACCTTGACTCCTCTTTTCCAGCTGTCCCCCACATGCAATCTATCAGCAATCCCTATTGGCTCTAACTTCACTATATGTCTAGGACCTGACCTTAACTCTTCATCTCCAACATACTGCCTTTTTTCTTTAAGAACCATCATCACTGGTCTGAATCATTGCAATAGCCTCCTGATTGGTCTCTCTTCCCCCATTCTTCCTTCTTCCTCAGTCTATTCTCAACACAGAGGCCACAGTGATTCTTTTCGAGGAAAAGTTGTATTATGCCAATCATCTCATTATAACCTTCCAGTCATTCCTACCTAACTCAGAGTAAATTCCAAGTTCTTACAAGGGTCTTTAAAGCCCTACAAAATCTAGTTCCATTACTTTTGTGGCCTCATCCCCCACTTCTCTGAACCTAGCTCTCTATGTGACAGGAAAAAGCAGAAACAAAACAGCAAAATCCCATCCCATCACAGATTCTGAATTACTATTGTGAGTGCACGGCCAACTTATGGTGTTTTTCAGGTTGCACATTACACAATAGGGAGTCAAGTTGTAAACTGTGTGAATGTTTCTACTGGAGTTTGGCAGTACTCAACTTGCATGGCTTTAGGTACTTGTCATAAGGGAGACAGAATCAGGAAAATGCAAAATATGTAATATAGTGATAAGTGTTGAAGAGAAAAATAAAGAATAGAAGGGACATAGGAAAGACTTGGAATGGGCAACACAGCTTCAGATAGCAAAGACCCAGTAGGTCTCCACTAAAAGATGACTTTTGAGTAAATAAGTAGAAGAGGAGAGAGCATTAGCCTTGTGGATAACTTGAAAATTATAGCTAGAGAAAGGAGCAATATCTGAGAAGGAAGCATTTTTTGGCATGTTCTAAGAAGGAGGTCAGTATAACTGGAGCAGAGGGAACTAAGGAGATAATTTCAGAAATGAGGTCACAGAAACAAAGCAAACCAAAAACCTAAACCCACTGCCATTGAGTCGATTCTGACTCATAGCGACCCTATAGGACAGAGTAGAACTGCCTCAAAGGGTCTCAAGGCTGTACATCTTTATGGAAGCAGACTGGCTTATGTTTCTCGCATGGGGTGGCACATGGTTTGAGCTGCCAGTCTTCTAGGTAGCAGTCGAATGCCTCAATCACTGCACCACCAGAGCTCCTTCACAGACCAACCAAACAAAATCTATTGCCATCAAGTCGACTCTGATTCATAGTGAACCCCACTGGGTTTTCAAGGCTGTAAGCCTTACAGAAGTACATTCATTGCCTCATCTTCTTCCTGTGGAACAGCTGCTGGATTTGAATTGCTGACCTTCTCGTTAGCAGCCAAATGCCTTACTCACTACACCACCAGAGCTCCTTCTCCAGGCACAAAAGGGCTATAATTGCATAGGGTCCTGTGAGGTCTTTGTCTTTTACTCAGATTAAGAAGGGAAGCTATCAGAAGTTAGAAGCAAAACTGATTTCAGTTTTAAAAGATCCCTCTGGTTGCTGTATTAAAAAATGACTGAAGGGTGGAGGTAAAGGGATCAATTAAACACGGGTGATTGTGGCTTGGACAGACACAAGTGGTTGGTAGCATTGGAGGTGAGGTGAAATGGTAGAATTCCCGATATATTTTGAAAGTAGAACTGACAATATTTGCTGATGAATCAAATGTGGGATGTGACAGAAACAAATATTTTAGTGGCTTACTATTGTCAATTGAATCTTTTTTGTTTACATTTTCTCATCATTTATTTGTCACACATAGAATGCAGTTGATGATTTTATGTTCTTCTTATATCAAGATGATTTGCTGAACTTTCTTACTCTTTCTAATGGCTGTTTCATTTATCTTCAAAGTTAGCCTATGTCGACAGTTTATCTTCTACAAATGAAGTTAACCTCATGTCTTTCTAATATTTCTATTTCTTTGTTCATTTTAAATATTTTTTAGGAATCCAGAACCATCTTGAATGATTCCAGTGAGTTTAGCCATGTTATTATATTACTGACTATATTCAGAGTATTGCTTCACTACCTCACATACAGGTATTATGCTTACTCCCAATTTCTGGTAAAATGTACTTCATGAGATTGAAAAGGATCTATTTGTAGCTCGTTAAGAATTTTAACAGGAATTGCTGTTAAAGTTGTCAACCTTTTCCAGCAACTTTTGAAATCCTTTTAGAGTTTGTTTTGGCCTTTAATATGTTTCTGAGAATTACACTAATATATTTTCAAATTGTGAAACTTCCTTGACTTCTTGGGTGAAATGTCACGGGCAATTGTTCTTTTAACACCCACTACATTTAATTTGTCAAAAGGATATTTCAAAATTTTTAAGTATATTCTTCTTAAGTGAAATTGATAACTGACTTTTTATGAGTGTTATCTTCACACAGTTTTGAGCTCAGGGCTTATCTGACAACCAGAAAGGATTGATGAGTTCTTCATATAATTCTTTGTTGTTTCACCAACTACTTTGAAATGTTTTCTCAAAGGTTGTTTTTGATTTTATATTTTATACCTCTTTCTAAGGAGCCCTGCTGTCACCAGGTTAAGAGCTCAGCTGCTAACCAAAAGGTCAGTGAATCGAAACCACCAGCTTTTCCAAGAGAGAAAGATGTGGTAGTCTGCGACCATAAAGATTTACAATCTTGGAAACTCTGTGGGACAGTTCTACTCTGTCCTATAAGGTCTCTGTAAGCCAGAATTCGATTCCATGGCACTGGGTTTGGTTTAGTTTCGTCTATCTCTTTCTGAGATCTTTTGCTAGATAAGATGTCAATGCTCAGCTTGCCATTTTCCACTCGATTCTCCTCACATATGTTTTTCTGTATACAATGATTTAAATATATTTATTGCAATATTCCAGTTACATTGTCCACCTTTCCCCAATACTTTCCAAACATAACTTTGGTTTTTGGATTCATATGAATAATTTTGTTTTCAGTTTTTGTTTAATTGCATAGAATTCAGAGAATGTGGCCTAGGTGTTTTTTTTTTTTTCTATTTTGAATGAATTTTAATTTTCTTTGTTCCACAACTTGACAAGTGTATATATTTTTGTTTCTTGGATACAAGTTTCTCCACACATCTATTTGACTATACTTGTTATTTTCTCTAATTCAAATCTATTTTAACTTATTTTTGTTTACTTGATCTGTCAGTTTCTGAGATTAAAAATATTAAGGGCTCCATCTATGATTGTGGATTATTCCGTTTTCTGTGTTGTTGTTGTTATGTGCTGTCGAGTCGGACCCAACTCACAGCAACCCTTCCTTGGGTTTCTGAGGCAGTATCACTATGGAAGTAGACTGCCCAACCTTCCTTCTGAGGAGTGGCTGGTAGGTATTTTTAGAAAATATTTTAGCTTGCATGTTATTATATTGTTCAATGACTAATTATAACAAGAATATATATATTCTTGATGGGTTGTATTATTTGACAACTCACAATATCCTGTTATCCAACTGACTGATTTTAAGTTTAAATTATATCTCGCATGATTATTCTATTAACAATCTTATTTTGTTATTATTTTTAAAAAGTAGCATATGTTTATCTCATTATTTTTTAGTTTTGTATTGTCTTTACATGTACTTTTATTGCTTTACAATATTTAGTAAATTTGTTATTGATTTACTCTAATTCTATCATGATACTTTTAATTTATGATGTGAATTTTGCACCTTTCTCCCTTTTCTATCTTGATTTATCAGGATTGTTATTGCTATTATTGTCCTTTTTTTTTCCCTCTAACTTCTTAGAAATTATAGACACATTTCTATCTCTTCTGTTGTTGTTGTTATGTGCCGTCGAGTCGGACCCGACTCATAGCGACCCCTCCTTGGGTTTCCGAGGCAGTATCACTACAGCAGTAGATTGCCCCATCTTCCTTCCGAGGAGT
>NW_006922553.1:369906-370539 GCF_000298275.1 Orycteropus afer afer
CTTCCTTCCGAGGAGTGGCTGGTGGGTTTGAACCGCCAGCCTTCTGGTTAGCAGTCAAGTGCCTTAGCCACTATGCTACCAGAGCTCCCATTTCTATCTTTAGCAATCATTATAAAATATTAAGTTACATAAACTTTTTAGGTCTATTGATGTCAATATGTAGAAAGTATCTGTGTCAGAGACTGTTAATTATCCTCAAATACCTCTTCTCACCCTCATTTAGAAACACGACATCTCAGTTTAAGCTGGACACATTGCCATCTAACATGAGAGTACAATTCCAAGCCTTCTGTGCAACCAGTTGTGGTCATATAACTAAATTCTGGAGAAAGTTATGTGAAAAACCCCTAGTTCACTTCTTATTTAAAAACAAGACTACTTGCTCTACATATCCATAGGCCAGATGAGGTGATTTGGAAAATAGATATAAATTTTACAGAGTTGTAACTGCTATAAGGAGTCTCTGGCTTGTGCAAACAGTTAAATTCTTGGTTACCAACTGAAAGGCTGGCAGTTCAAATCCACCCAGAAGGGCCTCAGAAGAAAGGCCTGGTAATATAATTTCAAAAGACCACAACCATTTAAAACTCTATGGAGTAGAATTCTACATTGACACACGCAGGGTCTCTATGA
>NW_006922553.1:371199-373323 GCF_000298275.1 Orycteropus afer afer
ATCAATGTGCTTGCTTAACAACAACATCAAGAACATGTAAGATGCTGCATTAAAAAAAAATTAAGAATGCTAAAAGGCATTAGTGAAGGCTCTTAAACTACCACTGTCATTATTTTGACCTAGGCTAATTTGGATTTCCACTTTAGGAAAGTTAAAAATACACCTGATTCACCACCACCACCACCCCTGCATTACCTTTCAGTAATCTAACACTTTAAGATATAAAATAAAGGACCAGAAAAATAGAAATAGTCAAACTTCTGAATTATGGGTAGAAAAACAGAAGCATTTAAAATGCATTTAGCAAAAAATAAAGGATTTTTGCATGGTGCAGAGGGTTTGTGCTTGATGACTTACCTAAAGGTTGGTAGTTCAAATCCATCCAGCACCATCACAGAAGAAATGCCTGGTGATCTACTTTCTTAAAGACTATATCCATGAAGACCCAACAGAGCAATTCTACTATGTAAAACATAGTATCGCCGTGAGTCACAAGATTGCAAAACACATCTGATTCAGCCCCACAACTCCACTCCTGTATTACCTTTCAATAATCTAACACATAATTTAAGATATAAAATAAACAAACAGAAGAATATAAATTGTCAAGCTTCTGAATTCTGAGTAGAAAAACAGAGGCATTTAAAATACATTTAACAAAAAATAAAGAGGATAATATTAGAAATAGATAAGACAATATAGAGTAACAGAAAAGAGATAAGATCAAACGTTCTGAATATATCTATAAATATACATAGGGAAAGTTAACCTAGTACCAAAAGAATTCTTGGGTAATGTCAAAGCTCATACTTCAATAATGTGCTATACAAAAAGATTTATCTAAAACAAAGTTACAATGAATGAATAAAAGTGAAGTGATTACAAAAGATTTACCAGGCAAATAATGAAAATAAAAGTCATAATATTAACATCACGCAAGATTGAATTAAAGGCATAAGCTGTATTTCTTTAAATCTGAGATACCACTTTATAATGTAAAGTACTCAATCCATCATAAAGATATATGTATACACCTTAATGTATGAAATAGCAAATTAATAAAACTGAGCAAGCATAAAATACAGAAAATGTAGGTGAAACTAACTAAAACAAAATCACAGGAAGATACTTTAAGTACCACCTAAGAGTTCATCATAACACAGTATTACAAAGATAAAGACAAACGATACAAAAATACAAATACATACAAATAATACCAACAACCTATATTTTCTTAATTAATTTTTAAAGTTCTCTCTTTCCCAATTTGGAGGTTGCTTAAATATTATTTTAACAAATGTCTAGAAAATAAAAATAAATATTAGTAAAATATATGAGCTATGGCCGAATACCTATGTGCTCAGAGGGAGATCCAGTTTAATTAAAAATGTATCACAAAAAATAATTGTAAAACAAAGCTAAGGATTACAGAAAGAATAAAAAGTTTTTAAAATATGATTGTGCTATGAAGTAGAATTCTAAAACAAAGTAATTAATTAAATACCTCAAGATATAAATTAAATACATAGAATATAGTCTAGGGAGAAAACACTGGGACTAAATACAATATGTAAATTATATTTCTTAATAAAAGGAGGATTAGGGAGCTCTGGTGGCACAGTACCTAAGGCATTTTACTGCTAAGAAGAAGGTTGGCAGGTCAAACCCACCAGCAGCTCTGCAGGAGGAAGAGGGGGCAATCTACTTTCGTAAAGACCTACTGTCTCGGAAACCCAATGGGGATCACTATTATATTTCTTATAATAAAAGGAAGAATTAAGCATAAGCAAATGGAATTCAAGAAAACTCTAATGATACATAAATGTAAAAGGGATAATACAAAAATGATTTTAAGGAAATTAACATTCCAAAGTTAACTTCATAAATGACAGAATGTTGTTGTTGTTGTTGTTAAGTGCCGTCGAGTCGTTTCCAACTCATAGCGACCCCATGCACAGCAGAATGAAACATTGCCCGATCCCGCGCCAGCCCCACAATCCCTGCTATACTTGAGTCCATCATCACAGCCACCATGTCAATTCATCTGGTTGAAGGCCTTCCCCTCTTTCGTCGACCCTCCACCCTACCAAGCATGACATCCTTCTCCAGGGAATGGTCCCTTCT
>NW_006922553.1:381611-382698 GCF_000298275.1 Orycteropus afer afer
TGCTCTTCTGTCTGGGTTCCTGGCTTTTATCCCCTTTCTCCTGCTCTTCCAGCCTGCTACTCTGGGTGGGCCTGAGTTTCCTCTCCTCACCTAATCTCTTCAGCTGATTGCTCTTCTCTCTGGCTTCCTGGCTTTTAATCCCCTTTCTCCTGCTTCCCGCCTGCTACTTTGGGTGTCCCTGAGTTGTCTTTCCTCACCTGTAACACACACATACACACAAACATATATGTGGTTCCTAGGTGCCATCGAGTCAGTTCTGATTTAGAGCAACCCTATACTTGATGGCAGTGAGTTTGGTTTATTTTATTTTTTTAATGTATAACAGAATGAAATACTGCCCCATCCTGCACCACCCTCACAATCCTTGCTCTGTTTGAACCCATTGTTATAGCCACTGTATCAATCCAGCCTATTGAGGGTCTTCCTCTTTTTTGCGGACACTTTAGTTTATCAAGCGTCATGTCCTGCTGCAGGGAATAATTCCTGCTGATAAAGTGTACAAAATACATGAGATGAAGTGTTGCCCTTGCTTCTAAGGAGCATTTTGGCTGTACTTCTTCCGAGACACTGGAAGAAGACAGCATTTGGCTGTACTTCTTCCTGTTCTGGTGGTACAGTGCCTAAGGCATTTGACTGCTAACCAGAAGGTTAGTAGTTCAAAGCTACCATCTACTCCACGAAAGGAAGACCGGGCAACCTATTTCCATAAAGATTTACCACCTCAGAAACCCAATGGGGATTGCCAAGAGTTGGAATCAACTCGATGGCAGTGGGTTTGTTTTTTTTGTTCACCTTTCAAGACAGAAATATTTGTTCTACTGGCAGTCCATGGTATATTCAGTATTCGTTGCCAACACCATAATTCAAATGAATTTCCAGCTTTTACATGCATATGAGGTGATGGAAAATACCATGGCTTGAGTCAGGTAAATCTTAGTCCTCAAGATGACAATTTTGCTTTTCAACATTGTGAACAGGTCTTCTGCAGGAGATTTGCCCAATGCGATAAGTTGTTTGATTTTTTTTTTTAAAATTAGGATTTGGGTGAAGATTTACAGAGTAAATTCACTTTTCATACAGCAGTTCA
>NW_006922553.1:384514-396774 GCF_000298275.1 Orycteropus afer afer
TTGGTCTATGTTCAAGTTTCACATAAGCACAATTAAGTGTTTTGGAATTCCCATTTCTCACAATGTTATCCATAATTTGTTGTAATCCTTGCAATCCAATGCCTTTATATAGTCAATGAAACACAAATAAATATCTTTCTGTTATTCTCTGCTTTCAGCCAAAAGTCATTTGGCATCACCAGTGATATCTCTCTTTCCAGTCCTCTTCTGAATCCAGCTTGAATTTCTGGCAATTCCTTGGTGACGTACTGTTGCAACCGATTTTGAATTATCTTCAGCATATTACTTGCATGTGATGTGAATGATATTGTTAGATAATTTCTGCATTCTGTTAGATCTCATCTCTTTGAATGGGCAGAATATGGGTCTCTTCCAATCAGTTGGCCAGGTAGCTGTCTTCCAAATTTCTTGGCATAGATGAGTAAGTGCTTCCAATGTTCCATCAGCTCATAGAAACATCTCAATTGGTATTCTGTGAATTCCTGGAGTCCTGTGTTTCATCAGTGCCTCCAGTGCATCCTGGACTTCTTCTGTTGGAACCATTGGTTCTTGATTGTATGCCACCTCCTGAAATGGTTGAACACCGACCAATTCTTTTTGGTACAGTGACTCTGTGTATTCTTTCCTTCTCCTTTTGATACCTCCCACATTGTTCAATATTTTGCCCATATGTTGTTGTTAAGTGTTGCCAAGTCAACTGTCACTCAAAAGGACCCTATATACAACAGAATGAAACATTCTCAGTCTTGCACCATCCTCACAATCCTTGCTATGCTTGAGCCCATCATCACAGCCACTGTGTCAATCCATCTCATTCGGAGTCTTCCCCTTTTATGCTGACTTCCCACTTTACTAAGCATGATATCCTTCTCCAGGTACTGGTCCCTTCTGACAACATGACCAAAGTACATGAGATGAACTCTGGTCATTCTTGCTGTCTTCCAGGACAGATTTGTTCATTCTTCTGGCAGTATAAATAATATGCTGAAGATAAGTCAAAATTGGTTGCAATAGTACATCACCAAGGAACTGCCAGAAATTCAGGCCAGATTCAGAAAAGGACTGGAAAGAGGGATATCACTGGTGATGTCATATAACTTTTGGCTAAAAGCAGAGAATACCAGAAAGATGTTTATTTGTGTTTCTTCATCAACACCACAATTCAATGACTTCAACTGTTTTTCAGTCTTTCTTATTCATTGTCCAGCTTTCACATGCATACGAGGCTATAGAAAATATCATTGCTTGGGTTAGATGTATCTTAGTCTTCATAGTGACATATTTCTTCTTAACACTTTAAAGAGGACCCTGAAGCAGATTTGCCCAGTGCAATATAATGTCTGATTTCTTGATTGCTGCTTTCATAGGTGTTGATTGTGCATCCAAGTAAAATGAAATCTCTGATAATTTCAATTTTTTCTCTATTTATTGGGATATTACTTATTGGTTCAGTTGTGAGCACTTTTGTTTTCTTTATGTCAATGTGTACACCCTAGTGAAGACTGTAGTCTTTGGTCTTCATCAGTAAGTGCTTCAAGCCATCTTCATTTTCAGCAACCAAGGTTGTGTCATCTGCATATCACAGGTTGTTAAGAAACCTTCCTCCAATCCTGATGCCACATTCTTCATATAGGCCAGCTTCCAGGACTTTTTGCTCAGCATAACTATTGAATAAGGAATGGTAAAAGGATACAACCCTGATGCACACCCTCCTTAGTTTTAAACCATGCGATGCCCCCTTGTTCTGTTTGAACAACAGCCTCTTGGTCTATGTACAGATTCCTCACGCATACAGTTATGTGCTCTGGGATTCTTATTATTTGCAATGTTATCTATAATTTATGATCCATACAATCGAATGTCTTTGCAGAGTCAATAAAACACAGGAAAACATCTTTCTGGTAGTCTTCGTTTTCAGCCAAGATCCATCTGACATCAGCAATGATATCCCTCATTCCATGTCCTCTTCCAAATCCAGCTTAAATTTCTGTAAATTCCCTGTTGATATACTGCTGCAACCTTTTTTTTCCCCCTGAGCATCAGCAAAATTTTACTTGCATGTAATATTAATGATATTGCTTGATGATTTCCACATTCTGTTGGATTGCCTTTGTTTGGAATGGGCACAAGTATGGATCTCTTCTAGTCAGTTGGTCAGGTAGCTAACTTCCAAATTTCTTGGCATAAATGTGTAAGTGCCTCCAGTGCTGCATCCATTGCATCCATTTGTTGAAACATCTCAATGGGTATTCCATCAATTCCTAGAGACTTTTTTTTTTTTTTTTTTGCAAATTTCTTCAGTGCAGCTTGGACTTCTTTCTCCAGTACCGTTGATTCTTAATCATATGCTTCCTCCTGAAATGGTTGAACATTGACCAATTCTTTTTGATGTAGTGACTCTGTGTATTCCTTCCATCTTCTTTTGATGCTTCCTTCATTGTTTAGTATTTTGTCCACATAATCCTTCATTATTGCCATTTGAGGCTTGAATTGCTTCTTCCATTCTTTCAGCTTCAGGGGTGCCTAATGTGTTCTTCACTTTTGTTTTTCTAATTCCAGGTCTTTGCACATTTCCTTATAACACCTTACTTTGTCTTCTTGAGCTGCCTTTTGAAATCTTTTCAGCCCCTTTATTTCATCATTTATTCAATTCGCCTTAGCTACTCTATCTTCAAGAGCAAGTTTCAGAGTCTCTTCCGAGATCCATTTCTGTCTTTTCTTCCTTTCCTGTCTTTTTAATGACCTTTTGCTTTCTTCATGTATGATGTTCTTAATGTCATCTCACAACTTGTCTGGTCTTCAGTCATTGGTGTTCAATGCATGAAATCTATTCCTCAGATGGTCTCCAAATTCAGTTATGATATAATAAATGTCATATTTTGGCTCTCATGGACTTGTTTTAATTTTCTTCATCTTCAACTTGAACTTGCATATGAGCAATTGAGTCTTTTCCACAGTCACCTCTTGACCTTGTTTTGATTGATATTGAGTTTCTCTATCTCCTCTTTCCACAGATGTAGTTGATTTGATTTCTGTATTCCATCTTTTGAGGTCCATGTGTATGTATAGTCACCATTTATGCTGCAAAAAGTATTTGCAATGAACAAACCACTGGTCTTGCAAAATTCTATCATGCAATCTCCATTCATTCCTATCATCAAGGCCATATTTTTCAAGTACTGATGCTTCTTCTTTGTTTTAAGCTTTTGCATTCCAATCACCAGTAATTATCAATACATCTTGATTGCATGTTTGGTCAATTTCAGACCACAGAAGTTGGTAAAAAATCTTCAATTTTTTCATCTTTTGCTTTAGTGGTTGGTGCATAAATTTGAATGATAGTAGTCCTTTTTTTTTAAATGATAGTAGCATTAACTGGTCTTCCTTGAAGGTGTCTGGACATTATCCTACCAACTGACAACATTGTACTTCAAGATAGATCTTGAAACATTGTTTTGATGATGAATGTAATGCCATTCCTCTTCAATTTATCATTCCCAGCATAGTAGACCATATGATTGTCTGATTCAGAATGGCCAACATCAGTCCATTTCAGCTCACTGATGCTTAGGATATTGGTCTTTATGTGTTCCATTTCATTTTTGACAGCTTCCAATTTTCCTACTTTTATATTTCATACATTTCACATTCCAAACATTAATGACTGTTTGCAGCTGTTTCTTTCCATTATGAGTTGTGCCCTATCAGCAAATGAAAGTCCCAAAAGCTTTACTCCATCCACGTCACTCTACTTTGAGAAAGCAGCTCTTCCCCAGTCGTATTCTGAGTGCCTTTCATTCTGAGATGCTCATTTTCTAGCATTATATCAGACAACATTTCATGGCTATTCATAAAGCTTTCCAGTAATATATCTGACAGTGTTTCACTGCTATTTCTAAGATTTTCAGTGGACAATTTTTTTAGAAGTGGGTGGCCCCATCCTTCTTCACAGTCTATCTCAGGCTGGAAGCTCTGCTGAAACCTGTCCACCATGGTGACCCTATTGGTATTTGAAATACCAGTGGCATAGCTTCCAGCCTCACAGCATCACATAAGCCACCACAGCATAACAAACTGATAGATGAATTGTTGTTGTTGTTGTA
Organism: Orycteropus afer afer; assembly: GCF_000298275.1. Taxonomy (NCBI): domain Eukaryota; kingdom Metazoa; phylum Chordata; class Mammalia; order Tubulidentata; family Orycteropodidae; genus Orycteropus; species Orycteropus afer. Next base: position 388,618 of record NW_006922553.1, read on the forward strand.
TGATGTCAAATCAATTTGGACTCATAGTGATCTTATATGACAGATAGAACTGTACCATAAGGTCTCCTCTTTTCTCTAGTGGAACAGCTGGTGAATTCAAACTATCAACCTTTCAGTGCTTAACTACTGCACCACTATATATATATATATATATAAGCTCTGGTAGCATAGTGGCTAAGGCACTTGACTGCTAACCAGAAGGCTGGTGGTTCAAACCCACCAGCCACTCCTTGGAGGAAGATGGGGCAATCTACTTCCGTAGTGATACTGCCTCGGAAACCCAAGGAGGGGTGGCTATGAGTCGGGTCTGACTTGATGGCACATAATAACAACAACAAACCACAAACACAGAGACCCCCCACACACACACACATACACTTTTGTTTATCTTTCCCTTCTCTGTATGATGAGGGGTAAATTTTGTATGACAGAGATATGTTACATTCTTGACAGCTATTTTAATGTCCTCTATTATGATACTTAAAGGCAATGAGTTGACACTAGATATTGATCATATGAGCTAAAGTATCACATACATATTTAATTATACAAAAATGTATCCCCAACCTTCATTTGAGAGGTTTACCAATTTGATAGTAAAGAGCAGGGTCCCAGCTTATGAAAATCATATTCCAATACCTGATTTAGCATTACAATCTAAACCATAAATTGCTATTTTATGTTTAAAGTATGATTTGATTTATAGAGGGTGTACTTTCTTCTACACTAATAAATAACATATATTTTGGTTATCTAGTGCTGCTCTAACAGAAATATACCACAAATGGGATGGCTTTAACAAACAGTTTATTCTCTTACAGTTTAGGAGGCTGGAAGTTCAAGTTCAAAGTGCCAAGATCTAGGGGCTGGGTGAAAGCCCCTCAACCTTGGCCTTCAGCTCTGTCTCTTGCTCCCAGCCCACTGAACCTGGAGGCATTTCTTCAGTCAGGAAGCTGCTGGCTGCTGAGGCTGGCAAACCCCAGGCCAACAAATAAAATGGCACAGTCCCAAGATTACCAAACAACACAGTGGGCCACTAATTCAAGTCCAGAGACACTCCGCAAATTGGCAGGAAACATGGCAGGCTGCTGAATGAAGACTTGGCTATATACAGGGTCCAAGCATGCCAAAAAGCTGGAGACCTTCCTCAAAGTTGCTTGTTATAACAAGAAGCAGCCCAATCCCTAAAGCAGCTACTCAGCTGCTCCAGTAGATTCCACCATGGAGTTAATTACCATTATCACCGTGGGGAATAACTGCATCCAGCTGTCCAGCCACTCAAAAGCAGGCCCAGCCAAGTTGACATATAACCTTAACTACCACAACATATAAAGTCAGAGAGGAATTTAAAGATGACTTTGAATGCATATGATTGAAGGAGAAAAGAATGAGTGTCTCCAGAGGTCAGGAAATTCATGCATGCACAGTTAGCTGTGGAGGAAGGAAACTATTAAAAGTTTCATAATTATAGTAAATGTACATATATCGGTGGCAAGGAAAGTCTGATAAATATACTGAATAAGACAAAGAGCAAAAGGACAATGAGCAGATGCCACCATTTTGGAGATGGAAAGGAAAGGAAACTATATTATTAACAATTTTTTTTTTTTTTTTTGGTAAATACTAGATGTCTCTATTAAGCTGAAGCTCTCTAAGTCTTAGTGCAGGTTTTATCCAAGAATGACTGGAGGGAGGAGACAGAATGAGATCAAAGTTCAGGAATGGCTCTGTGATAAACAGTAAGGAAGATATTGATCTCATAAATGAAATGCAAAAACTATGTCTTCACAGTGTATCTAAACTACATGAGAAGGTCTGATAAGTTGATATTAGTAAAAGTAGATAATACCTGAGAAGAGACAATGTATAGCCAATTTTAGGCACAGATATACTTGTGTATAAATTATGCAGTTTTTTGTGCATAGTATGCATAGTATGATTTTTCTTCTCTGTATTTTTCATTGTAGAAGATGGTGAGGTTCAAATTGAGTTATCATTGCCATGTCTGAAAAGTCCACCAATATTAATTTCTAACATTTCTACTCACGCAGAAAATAAGGACAAAAGAAAGACAGTGACAAGGAAAAGAAAATATCTGTGTACATTTTCTCCCTTTCAATATGAGTAGGAATCAACATTCAGTGAACCACAAATTTCTATGTATTTTTTTAATTTACTGACTCACAAACTCTACATCAGAAGTACTAGGAACTGGAGCAACATTCATGAAAAAGATATAAAATTCCCTTCCTCTGTATGTCTCCTAGAGGAATCAAAACTAAATTGGTAATTGCAATGTGATCGTTACAGGCAATTACTTTGAGATAATAAAGAATCCACATCTAATCTAGAATTGGGAGGCCAGAGAAAGCCCTAAGAGAGATACACAAAGTACTACCCTGGGGTTGACCTGGAATAAGATTCAAGGAGTCCCTTAATTTGTTTGAGAGAAATAAAATCAATCTCTAAATAAATTTAGTATTTTCTAAGTTATTAATGTAGACACAAACCACAGTAATACTAGCAGCACCACTAATAACAATATTAGAAGTAACATATATTTTTTCATATCATATAAAGCTTATTCCTAATTGAAATTAATGAGTTTAATTAACAAATGAAGGACATATAATTATATCACTTATTTTAATATTTTTGATGATTATATTTCAATGTAACTAGTTTCCTTTGTAATCCTATGTATTTTTCTTTATGCATTGAAAAGCATTATTCCGGGTGTCTCATGACATGAAAAATGCTAAGAATCTCTGTGTGAGGTCAGATAATTCTGTAATCAATTAGGGGTGCAGAGAGGAAAAGAATGCTCTAGGTGGAGGTGGCATTGTATGAAAACATGGCCTAGAGATGAGACAGCATCATCCAGCTGAGGACCAGAGAGACAGCTGTTCTCTGCTGGGTCTAGGTGAAATAGGTATGATGCTGGGTGGTAAGAGATGAAACAGGTAAGGTAAGCAGGTAATGTACAGATGTAAAAAATTACATTAATGTACATCAATGTAAATTACAAGATAGTAATAAATGATTGCTCATTTATAAGCAGGGGAGAAATAAGACCATATTTCCATTCATTTCTCTTCTGTGTACATTTCTCAATTTACTCTATTGAGGAGAAGTCACAGGTATTGTTAACTGGGTTCCTCTATGTTTTTCAGCTTTCTGTGGATATAATACCCTTTTTAGTGAATCCTAAGATGACCTGTTATTATTATACATGTATGAATTACACACGCATACAATCGTGTATTTATTTAACATTGCCAAATTTTTCTCTATTGACAGATCAGTGAGCATCAAAATACTTCTAGAAATATTCATTAGGTACATACAGTATGAGCTTTGGCATTGAAGATGGAGTCATTCCATTCATCAAGACACTGCAACTAAATAAACAAAGAAAAGTTAAATGATATTTTATGGACTGAATCATGATGACATTACCCAAGAACTAGGCTCATCTTATTTGTTTTAGCATATTATTCTGTGGCAAAGCAGAAATTAAGTAACTGACTGAATTTGTCAGAACTAGGTGCTTTGTGTATCATTTTGCTAGCAATAGAAACAATTTCAATATATGAGAAACATCACTGACATTGTCCCCAATTAATTGATTCCCATAACTGAATTCTTCAAGGGCAGTGAGGAATGAATGTTATGAACACAACTATGTGCTATATAGCTTATACTTCAAGGGATAAAGCATATGTCATGCATTTGTTCTAGAATCATAAATTATCTCATTTTCAAAGCATCTGAACTTTAAATTGAGAACACCACCACCACCAGTACATGGACTTTTAATGCCATATAATAATGTGCATAATAATAAGAGCTTTTTCAAAACACTAGGGAAACTAAAGTCAATTTCATAAGGTGTGGTAATGAATTGTGTAATACACTGCCCCTACCATGAAAGATTGTGAGGCTGGCGTGGGGCCAGACAGTGCTTCGTTCTGTTGACTTGATGGAAACTAGCAACACTATCACCATAAAGTACAGTGGGGGAAAACCCACATTAATGATCATAATAACTATGTTAACAATGAACATAGTTTTAGATTTTTTGCAAGTTTTTTTTTTTTCCAGACCAGAAATAGCTCAATCAAAAACCACATGTCTTTGCTGTATAATCCTTAACAGGCGATTTTCGATAGAGCATGTCAGCCTCTGAATGGCTCTATTTTTGTTCGATTGTTCAGCAGTGGCATGCATCTTGACTAGGATTTTTGAGTGAAGCTTCAAATATTTAGAAAAGAGACAGTGATTGTGGCACTAAAACAATAATCTTAATTTGGGAAAAGTTTAAAATAATTTTCAGGGTTATAAACAAACTTTACACACATACACACATACACGACCAAGGCATTTTCTTTTTTAAGTACCCAAGACATGTTTGATTTTGATTAGAGACAATTAAAATAGGTTCAGAAATGATCCTTCCCCAAATTTCATTGTACAGTTTAGCAAGACCAAATAAAATATACAATTTTGAAGCTGTGATGAGAAAGATAAAAAGTTGTCATTTCTAACTTTGCTATACTTAACTATCCCTCTGGATTGTCTAGCTCTGTGGTACCCCAATGTGGTGAACATTAGGCACATGGGGCTATTGAGCTTTTGAAATGTGGCTAGTTCAAACTGAAATGTGTTGTAATAGTAAAGTGGACACAAGATTTCAAAGACTTACATTTCAAAGATACTATAAAATATGTCAGCACCTGTTTTGGTTACTTCATGCTGCTCTAACAGAAAATGCCACAACTGGATGGCTTTAACAAACAGGAGTTTATTCCCTTTCAGTTTTGGAGGCTAGAAGTTCGAGTTCAAAGAGCCACGCTCTAGGGGCTTGGTGAAAGCCCCTCGACTTTTGCTTTCAGCTCTGCCTCTTCCTCCTGGCCCACTGGAGCTAGAAGTGTCTCTTCACTCACTCAGGCAGCTGCTAGCTGCTGAGGCTGATAAACCCAAGGTCAACAAGTAAAATGGCACAGTCTAAAGATTACCAAACAACACAACAGGCCACTAATTCAAGTCCAGAGTCAGTCCCAAGATCAGAAGGAAACATGGCAGGCTGCTAAATGAAGACTTGGCTATACGCAGGGCCCAAGCATGCCAAAAAGCTGGAGACATTCCTCAAAGTTGTTTCTTATGAGTGAGAGGGGAGCTGTTGCACTGTAAGAAATTGCAGTCAACGTCGTGAGACAATGTGTATGTGAGGTGCTGTAAGGAAAGTGAATTTGCTCTATAAATTTTCACCCAAAGCATAATAAAATTTTTTTTTAAAAAGTTGCTTCTTACATACTGGAAGCAGACCACATCCCTAAAGCAGCTACTCAGCTGCTCCAGTAGATTCCACCATGGAGTTGATTTCCAGTCTCACCATGGGGAAAAACTACACCCAGCTACACAGACATTCAACCAGGCCCAGCCAAGTTGGACACATAACCTTAACTACCACAATACCCAAAACCTGTTGCTATTAAGTCTGACTCATAGTGACCTTATAGGACAGAGTACAACTGCTTCATAGGGTTTCCAAGGTTTAAATCTTTATAGAAGCAGACTGCCTCATTTTTCTCCCATGGAGCAGCAGGTGGGTTCAAACTACTGGCCTTTGGGTTAGCAGCCAAAAGCCTTATCCACTATACCAGCGGAGCTCCTTACTGAGCCACCAGGGCTCTTTAAAAAAGAAAAAAAAAAGTCAATAAATTTATATAAATTACATGCTGAAATAAGAGTTTGGATATATTGGGTTAAATAAATATATTCCGATAATTTTATTTTGTTTCCTTTTTATATTTTTAATGTGACTACTAAAAAATTTCCACCACTAATCTGTCAGTTTGTCATACTGAGGTGGCTTACATGTTGCTGTGAGGGAGGAGGCTATGCCACCAGTATTTAGAATACCAGCAGGGTCACCCATAGTGGACAGGTTTCAGAGGAACTTCCAGACTAAGACTGGGAAGAAGGATGGGACCATCCATTTCTGAAAGAATTGGCCACTGAAAACTTTATGAATAGCAGTGAAATATTGTCTGATGTATTCCTGGAAATCTTTCTGAAGAGCCATGAAACACTGTCTGATATAGTGCTGGAAGATGGACATAGGTTAGCTATGAGTCAGAATTGATTCGATGGCACCTGACAACAACCTAACAGCTAAAAAATTTAAATTTGTGGGTAGCATTTATGCTTATAATATTTTTGTTGTACAGTGCTGTTCTTGATATTCTTTCTATATTCTTTCTAGATTATCCCAGTTCTTACCATCTTTAAACCAACATACCAAATCCATTGCCACTGAGTCAATTCTGACTCATAGTAACCCTATAGGACAGAGTAGAACTGCTCCATAGGATTTCCAAGGCTATAAATCTTTATGGAAGCAGACTATCACATGTTTCAAAGATATCTCCTTAAAGACTAAGGTGTACCTAACACAAGCCATGGCATTTTCAATCATCTCATAGGCATATAAGAGCTGGAAAATGAATAAGGAAGATCAAAGAAGAGTAGATGCTTTTGAGTTGTGGTGTTGTCAAAGAATGCCGAAAGTGCCATGGACTGCTAAAAGAACTAACAAATCTGTCCCGGACGAAGTGCAGCCAGAATGCTCCTTGGAAGTGAGAATGGCCAGACTTCGTCTCACCTACTTTGGTCATGTTGTAAGAAGGGACCATTCCCTGGAGAAAGGTATCGTACTTGGTAAAGTGGAGGGTCGATGAAGAAGGGGAAGGCCCTAAACAAGATGGATTGACATAGTGGCTGCAACAATAGGCTCAGGTATAGCAGAGATTGTAAAGCTGGCACAGGACTGGGCACTGTTTTGTTCAGCTGTACATAGGGTCTCTATGAGTCAGAGATGACTCGACGGCACCCAATAACAACAACAACAGCTAATTTTATTTACTCTCTGATTCTCCCTTTGGTCAGGTCAGTTTACTTACTCAGGTGGAAGTACTTGGAAGTCATCCACAACTTCTATTTCTCTCACAACTCATATGCAATTAGAAAATTCTGTTGCTTTACCTCCAAAATATATCTAGTACCCACTACTTCTAACAATTCCCTGTCCTATTATTTTGCTTCAAGCCACAACCATCTGTTTCCTGAGTCAATGGAAAAGCTTCCTAATCAGTATCCTTGCTTCTCCCCTTGCTCTCTTATAGTCTATTTACAGCACAAATGGAATTGTAAACAAGACACAGTTTATCATGTATTTTGTCTAAAAGCCCCCAATCCCCACTTCACACAGTGTTAAGGTCAAAATCCTTAATATGATCAGAAAAAAACCCTTCATGATCTAGATACCTTATCCCCTGTGTTACCTCTCTGACTTCATTTCCTAGCAATCTCACTTCACTCACTCCACTCTAATCCCACTGACCTTCCTGTTATATCTCTAAAATGCAAGGTACTCTCTTGCAAATTCCTTGAAATTCTATGTTAAAACTGCAAAATTTTCCTCTGACTTGAAACCTTTCTTCTCAAAATATTTTACAGTTTCTACTTCCCTCTGTGGGGAAATTTTATTTCTTAAACTTCCATGTAAGAGTTTTAGCTTTATCTCCTTAACAACTCCAGATTGATCTATCCACTGTCCTGTAAACATATTATGGTTTTTCTCACCCCTGTTCCAATACTCATGTTACTCTCCCATTTTCATGTACACAATTGTTTACTTATTGCAACTCTATCCCCTTGTCAATGTTGAACTGAAGTTCTATCTCTTATCTATGGTTTTGTCTCATCACCCAAGCACATGCTGTTCTCTCCCTTGTCTAAAGTCTAGTAATTATTAATATCTGTATTTATCATCAATACTTTGCATTATAATGTTGTTACTGTTTATTTCTTGCCTTGATAAGTAGATTGTAAAGTTCTTGAAAGCAAAGATTTAGAATACTCTAAAATATCTATGCTGTTGTTGTTAGGTGACTTGAGTTGGCTCTGACTCATAGAGACCCTATATGCAACAGAACAAAACACTGCCTAGTCCTGTGCCAGCCTCACAATCCTTGCTATTTTTGAAAATATTGTTGCAGCCATTGTGCAATCCATCTCATTGAGGGTCTTCTCATTTTTCACTGACCCTCCACTTTATCAAGCATGATATCCTTCTCCAGGGAATGGTCCCTT